>NC_029786.2:62109525-62121818 GCF_000816755.2 Arachis ipaensis
ATTTTATAAACTTGCAAGACAATTAATAATTCAAGCAGAGATATATGTTAATGAGCTATTGAACCCTCACTGGATTTTGTGTTTACTCTCTAGTCACTCAGTGTTTATTGGGTTAATCACTCTATTCTTCTTTTTATCCTTCCTTTCTATAACTTTGTTCTTCATCTAACCAATCAACAATTATAGAATATAGACATACCAAAGTCATGAGGTCTTTAATTAAGGTTGTAATGGGGCCAAGGTAAAGGTAAAGGTATATGTATAAGGCTAAGTGAGCTAATTAAGTGAATCCTTGATTAGTCTAAGATCTCATCTAACATACATACTTTGTAAAGCAAAACTTCTTTACCTATGTTCCCACTTTTTCCCACTTTTGATGTTACATGCTCATACTTTAACTTTTGTCTCATGTGCATTTATTTTGCATTTGGGAAATCCTTTTGTATCCCCTTTATTCCAATACTGAAAAATAACATTTTTTTTGTTTTTTTGTTTTGTTTTTTTATTGCACATGGTAATTCAATTATTTGATTTTACATGAGCATGCTTCCCAAAATTTTTATTTGAATAATTTTATTCTTTTCAACTTTTCTACCTTTTGTTTTTATCATCCATGTTCCCAATAGGTTTCTCACACTTAAACAATTACACACTTTCTATCTTAAGCTAACCAAGGATTCAACTTGGAATTTTTATTTTATTTTTCTGTTTAAGGCTAGAAATGTGGTTATTATAAAAAAAAGAGGGGGGATTTAAAGGCTCAAGGGGGCTAACAAAGGTGATGTAAAAGGTAGGCTATTTTTGGGACAAGTGGGTTAAAATCAAATAATGGCCTCAATCACTTTCTTGGTATGTATCTATATTCTACAATTGGACATATAGATTAAAACAAAGTAAAAAACATCAGAATAAATAAGAAGGGCGGAACACACAGGAATAAAAATTATGGTTTGAATGTAACCATACAATTAAGCTCAAAACTCACAGGCTGTGTGTTCTCTAACTCAGAAATCATATATCAATTATGTATGTCATGCAAGTAAAATTAAAAGTTCCCATTATTCTCAATGTAAAATTTATTTTGAATGGCTTTAGAGTTTGTGTTTCTCCTTGATGAAATGTTGTTAACTAACTAACATATAATGCTATATATACAAGGTGTGGGTTGTTTCTATTATGTTCAAGTCTCTAGTTTACTTCCTTTTTATATTTTCAAATTAAACTAAGCTATCTTATGCTAAAAAGGGTAAACTATACTAATTAATCCACAATTTCTATAACTAATAAGTTAGAATTGCTACTAAACTAAATGGCGATATGAACTGAAAATACAAAATACAAAAAATAGAGTATAAATACATGAAAATAGCAACGTATAAGTACTAGGAGAATAAAAATAAAAATAAAGAGAAAAATACAGAAAAATAGCAAAATAAAATGAGAGAGTCTGTAGTGGTTCACCAAAAATACGCCAGAGATGGCGACCTCCCCACACTTAAAATGAAGCATTGTCCCTGATGCTCACTCAAGCAGAGTGTGAAGGGGTGTCATCACTGGAAAGGTGGGTAGCTGGAGTCTCTGTGGTGGTAGTCTGAAGATCTGCCTGCTGCAGAGGAGGTGTTGACTGGATAGGGATCTCGGGGTCTACAGCCTGGATCTGAGGCAGAGCCTCCTGATGTGATGCGGCCTGCTCTGTGCCTGCCTGCGCAGCCTCGCTCTGTGGATGGGTCTCTGCCTCGTGATCATCCGCCTCTTCCTCAGATGCCTCGGATGGTGTGTCAGGCTCGGAGGGGATGTCGCCAGATCGTATCATCAGCTTCAGGTGCTCATAGCGTCGCTTGTTGCGACGCTCCATCTGGTCAAGCCGTCGAAACAGGCGGTGCACTAGGTGATAGATGGGCTCTGAGGCAGGTGGAGGTGCAGTGGTGGTAGTAGGGGTAGCTGTGGAAGAAGAGGGGCCGGCAGATGGTGTAGCTGTCTCAGCAGTAGCAGTGAGGAATGGAGGTCTATAGCCGAAAGCCAGAAAGTTCATGCTGTGAGGGATAATCTTCTTGCATTCTGCAGCAGGTGGCTTCTCATCAGCATCCTCCCAAGGTACGTCAGCTCGACGGCCTAGCTGTGTAATCAGATAAGGAAAGGGAAGAGTGCCTCAGACGTGGACCCTGGCCATATAGTACCGGATAAAGCGTGGCAGGTACAGGTCCTTACCCTCTATCACACACCATAGAAGGGTGATCATAGCGGCAGGGATCTCTGTCTCATGGGTACTCGGCATGACAAAATTGCTCAGGATCTGGTTCCATAGCCGAGCCTCATCATTTAAGTAAATCCGCTTGATTCCCTTTGGCATAGTGGTGTTCTGACCCATGATCCATGGAACGGTCGGGTCAAGGGCTATCCTGGCCTTGACTGCATCCCAATCAAACTTCATGAAGCGCATATCCTCCTCATCTCTTTGATAACCATCCAGCTGATCAGATTTAGGCAGAAGTTTCAGAACATCCTCTATGGCCTCTTCAGTGACCAGAATCTGCTTCCCTCTTAGGTTCACTGCATCTAGGGAAGTTTTGAAGTAATTGCAGTAGAATTCCCTTACCCAAGATGCATTGACCTCAGTCAGGTTTCTTTCCAGGAAGAACCAGCCTCTTTGTTTGATCTGATCAGAGGTGTATTGCTGGAGTTCTTCTGGGATCTTCAGAGTCCTCTCTAGGTACAGGTTCCTGGAGGTTGCAAACACCGGATACTTCAGCTCACAGTATCGGTTTGCAAACTTTACTGGATCAGTAGCAGGGAGTAGCTGGTCAGCCTTCTCCTGCGGGGTAAAGTTTTTCTCCCGCCAGGAGTCATCGTGCATGATATCCATGATGGACATAGCGGATTCTCCTCTTTTACGTTTGTCAGTAGTAGCCTTTGCTTTTCCTTTTCTTTGGCTGGCAGACATCCTGAAAGACAGAAAACCAGGATATAATAAAAAATAGGAAAACAAATAGGCAAATAATCAAAAGAAACACAAAGTGGCAAAGGAGCAATAGAAGAGGAAATTGAGTTAAGCAATTTTGCATTAAGGATTGTATAAGAGTTAGAATACTGAGAAGAAAAATGTTACAATCCAAAATGTACTTCAGTTCAAGTTAATTAGAAAAAGTATCATCATGCCTTGGTTAGAATGTTAAAAGAAAGTAAAAAACCAGAAGAAATGTTTTGAAAGGTTAGGTTTGGTTAGAAATGAAAAATAGTTTAGGAAGTTAAAATGAGTTAGTAAAAAGTGGGTAAAGTAAGTGGCATAATGATCATATTCCAAGTAACAGGCATTCACATATAGAAGCTATAGGTAACTCATATCCAAACAAGGAAATTAAGTTGATGATGACTCAGATAGATATAGAAATAGCGAAAATTGGAATCTAAACATCAAAAATGCAGATTAAGAACCATGAAATCAAAAAGAATAAGAAAGCTTGCCCTAGCATTCATGAATTGGTTTGGTAAAAGCAGAGTAAAGCAGAGTTTAAATAGCCAAAACCAAAACATGAATGAAAGTCAAAAACAGTTTATAAAAATTTGGGCAGCATTCCGGCTGTATTGGATTGTCCCGGAAAATAAACAGATTGCAATTAAAGAGTATGAACAAGAATGAACTTGAAGAACGGCATATGAACATTATTAACATATAGCAACAGCAGAATTACGAAAATTATAAAACAAGAGACACGAACAGCGCAATTAAACAGGCCTAAATCCACTAACCACATCCTAGGCTACCTAACAACCTAAAATCCACTACAACATGCATAACTAACTAGCCTAAATATGAACATAAAAAGAAAAAATATGAATTAACTACGAATGGATAAAAGGGTGGCGTTCGGTGGAACCTGGTAGGCGAATTAAGGAGAGTGGGGCAGAGAAGTGGCTGGGGGATGGTGGCGGTGGCGTCGGGCTCTTCCCCAAGCTGAGACAAAAGTGAAGTCTCAACTTCGGAAAGCCGAAGGATCTCGGCACCAGACTCCTCGGACGCCTTCACCGCCCTCTCCCTCGCAGACTCAGCAACAGCAAGCTGCTCCTTAAACCTCGCAACCTCGGTCTGATATTGACGCAATTTCTTGTTCAGAAGACCCACATGGGCCATCACAGGCTCGTCCTTCCGTACAATCACGGCAAAACGAAGAAGAGAGCGATAAAGGGACTTTGCCTGGAAAGTCACATCACACTCACGAAAGAAATTTTTCGTGCCAGGCATAAGGTGCTCATCTATCAAGGCCGGGGCATAAAAAAGACGGTCCATCACCGACGGGACCACAGTATCCCCCTCCACCAGGTTCTCACTATCAGCATCCTCTGATCACCTCCGTTTCTGGGAAGCACCCTTTGGTGAAACGACCACCACCTCGTTGTCAACCTCCACTCCCGGACCCGACCCTTGTGCACCACCTTCGGTCAACACAAGGTCCTCAGAAACAGCCCTCGTATCGTCAGTAGGCCAGGAGGTCGCGTGGATAGAGAACTGCCAGAAGGAGTTTCCTGGGACAACTGAGCCTTCCGCCTAGCAAGAGTCGTCAGACCACCGGTCATTTCAACTACAAAAGAAGGCAAACAGGAAAAAGCATAAGTGTCCACCTAAAAAAAAAAAGAAAGATATACAAGCACACACTAACATAAGCCCGGCAAGCAACCGGATCACCCATTACATCCCGAGGATTAAGAGGTCGCTCCCCAAACAACCGCCAAAGGACGAGGGCGACGTCCCAATCTTTCGCACTCAAAAACTCCTGCGTCACCCGCGTCAAAACGGACGGTCCCGCACCAAAATTCCAGTATGTAGGGAACCGACGCTCACCCTCCAACGTCAGCCAGAAGGGGTGATGCCCCCTAGCAGGGCGAACCCTTGAAGTACCCACTCTTAAAGCCATGAAAAGAGTCCTCATACAAACCGAAGACCCGACGGTGAGGCTAAGCCCTAAAAGACATATACCCCTTCTTGTGCTTCCCTTCCTTGGTCAGAAGGGTACACAAAAAGAGGAAGAGGAAAACGTTCACCGAAGCTAGGAGCTCCAAAAACTCGCACACAAGCTTGAAAGTCCGTATCGCTGCCCAGCTATTTGGATGTAGTTGGGACGGCGCCATGGAACACCGACTCAACAGCTGTTGAACAAAGGGGGAGAAGGGGAACCGCATGCCGAGTCGGGTGAACATCGCCTCGTACACCCACATCCAATCCGGAACGGTCGGCGAGTCGAGATTGGTGTAATAAACCCTCTCGTCACTCCCAGGAAGGGAAAGCTCATAATGATGCTCGGCGTCGCCACTCCCACAAACAGCTCCCTGATCACGGAGCTGTTGGAGGTCCTCCTCCGTCATCCGCAACGGCGTTCCCCACATGTCACTAGTAACCCAGGAATAAAGGGAAGGGACACCCCCGCTGGGATCACCGGAGCCCTCACACCCTCAGTCCTCCGACGAGCCATACCTAAAACAGCGATAAGCACCACCGTCAGCCAAACCACGCGGTAGAAAATGGTGGAGGAAACCAAATAGACACCACTACCCACTACCAACTACACAGTGGTGCTCATCCCTTCATAAAACCCACTACCCCAAGAACAAAAACCATCATATACAAGGCACGATCCTAATCCACACTAAACAGATATAAAACAGAAATACAAAAGGCAGGCAACGCAAATTATAAGGGAAACAAAGAAGAACACCAACCTGGTAATGCAAAGAAGAAACCCGAAAAGTAGAAGCGCGACAGCAAAGAAGCAGAATACGCCAAAATGAGAGAAAGAAGAAAACAAGGATCGCAGAGTAGAAACTAAGAAGACTGGTAAAATGAAACGAACGAGGGAAAAGGAAAGCATAAACCAAAACAATTGAAAGAGCGAAAAAATCGAAAATACCCTTAGTAACCAACAAACACAGAAGGGCGAAATTGGAAGGAAAGCCGAGCGTTTTCCCTGCAATAAATGCTCCCTTAAAACCCAACTGACAGCGCGCATTGGGAAGCCAAGTGGACGCAAGAAGACGGAAAGGTCACGCCAACTACAACACGAATTACGAGTCTGACAAACCCTACGGACTAACCCATCCTAGGGCCCGACTCACCGACCTCCCGCGATAAACGATTCTACCAGAAAACTTCCCTCCGACAAACCGAAGAAGGCCATCAAACGGCCGAATCCACATACCAGCGACAGAGACCGACCTTACTCGCTCTCCCGCTGCGGGGGCAACTGTTACGGATCCGGCCCACGGATCCCACACCCGGAACGATCTCGGAACCCGGCTACCCGGGTCCGAGCCGCTCTGCCTATCTAGAAGGCCCGGAACCGGCCCATTAAAAGCTCCTAACTAACTTTTGAATTCAAACATCTCCCTTATCTTAGCCAAACAAGATAAGATAAGATAACAACCATCGCTTATAAATAGAGGACCCAGGTCCCTCCAGGTATTCATTCATTCCTCACATCTTATACCTCTGATCCATTCTGACTTGAGCGTCAGAGTGTCTTTGCAGGTACTTCCCCCCATTACTCCAGTCAAGTGATCCAGCATCTGCCTCAACCCGCAAGTTCCCGATCCATCTCTCAACTCGTACCGGAGACATCTTATACAAATATATATACTCCTTTTTTTTTTATAAAATTCTACTTGTGATGCTAATTCTTCTAATGATGTAAATGCGGATAATTATATTTTTACTTTTTGATATAATCGATATGTTATTAATAATGAATAGTAATTAACCCCTCATATTTTTAATCAAAATATTTTGACGATAGTTTCTATTTATTGATGTTAATGACTGGGGGGTTATGGAATTTGAATCCACGCGATCGCGTGGGGCACGCGGTCGCGTGGTTGGGCTGAAATGGTGGTTGACGCGATCGCATGGGACACACGATCGCATGGAATGGATTAGGGAGCGAATGACGCGATCACTTGGGGCATGCGATCGCGTCACTGGAAATTGTGCTAAACGCACGATTCCAGCGTCATTTCAGCGCAACTCTCTGTCTCCTTTTAGGGTGTTGTGCAATCCATGCGACGCGATCGCGTCGCTCACGCTATCGCGTGGGATTGATGTTGTGCAAGTGACGCGATCGCATCAGGGACGCGATCGCGTGGGTGTTTTATGCACAATGGCCGCACGATTCCAGCCTAACTTTCTGGTCGTTGGATGTTTACGCCGATCTCCAGATCACGCGGCCGCGTGAATGACGCGGTCGCGTGGGAAGTATTTTTCGCAACTTGACGCGATCGCATGAATGATGCGGTCACGTCGTAAACCTTTTTTTTTGTGCAAAATGCAGAATGCAATGCTAATATGAATGTTATGCATGATTCCAGGTTCAATGAAGTAAAATAAAATAAAACTCAAAAATAAACAAAACGGAATAAAATTAAAATTGAAAAAATGAACGATCATACCATGGTGGGTTGTCTCCCTCCTAGCACTTTTAGTTAAAGTC
This sequence comes from Arachis ipaensis, assembly GCF_000816755.2. Taxonomy (NCBI): domain Eukaryota; kingdom Viridiplantae; phylum Streptophyta; class Magnoliopsida; order Fabales; family Fabaceae; genus Arachis; species Arachis ipaensis. The sequence goes on from NC_029786.2 coordinate 62,116,998, forward strand.
CTTAAGTTGGACATTGGATGAGCTGACTGTTATGGTGGCTTGTGCTTAAATTCATCCAGAAATCTCCACCAATGCTTGGAATGCCAATAACCTCCGGGGTCCCAAACTAGGCATGTAAAGCTTCTGAGCAGCTTCAAATAGATTCTCAAGCTCCCGGAGTGACGAGTGTCAGAATAAATTCCAGGATCCCAAACTTGGCTTTTAAATCCGCCTTCATCTTAATCTATATTTTTCCATCCGGGCGGTTTAGAAATTAGATTCTCACCAGAATAACCAAACGTTTTCCGAGATCCATTTGATAGATCATGATGTCGATCCGTACACTTTGAGTCGAAGCGTGGAACCTTGTTGAACCTTGTGCACCAGCTCTGAGTACGAGCCATTTCCCTTTTACTCTTAAAGCCGTAGAGAGCTCTAAGCTGGCCATTTGTGTCAAGCAAACCATATTCAAGTGGAAAAATAAAGCTAAAGGTTAAGGATTGTACCCACTTGAAGCTTGTATTGGGTGGTAATGGCCTTGGGATAGGTGGTTCCAGTGGTTTTGTGAGTTTTACTCCCTTGTGCTCTTCTGTGAAATTCTTCACTTCTTTGCAAGATTCTTCGAATGTATCCATGTCCATTTATAAATATGCTATTATTTGTATAATTGATTGAATCATCTTATTCGTTTAAATTTAATTGTATTGAATTAATTTAAATGCGGATAATTATATTTTTACTTTTTGATATAATTAATATATTATTAATAATGAATAGTAATTAATCCCTCATATTTTTAATCAAAGCATTTTGACGATAGTTTCTATTTATTGATGTTAATGGTTGATTGTTTCTTTAAAATAAAATGCATTATAATTTTAGGTTTTTCCTTAATTAACAATAATGCTAGATTATTTCTTTAAAAATAAATTACATTATGATTTTAGGTTATTTTACAATTAACTAATGTCTCTTGTATTCTTCTGTGAATTCCTCCACTTCTTTGCAAAATTTTTCAACTGCAACTGCGTCCTGATCAAAGCCTTCTATGTCTTCCTCGTCACTCAAGTCATAAACGGGAGGTTGGGAAAAATCTACCTCCGTATCATCTTCGTACTCACTTGGGAAAGATTTTTCGATCTCAGAGAATTCACTCGCGGATGCAAGTTCATTACTAGAAGAATTGGACTTGTGACTATCATCATCAAGAGAATTTTCTTCTTGGGTCATTCCATCTAGTTCTTCATTATTAATTAATAGATACTTAAATAAATTATTTAAACTGGTCATATATATTTTTTAATTGCTCTCTTATTAATACGGTCCAGTAAATAAAATGGGTATTAATCATTGTAGTGAATGAATATTTATTATTTTTAAATGAATTCATTTAATACATTCAAAAATATTAAAGGATTTTAATTCTATATACTACGGTTTTATTTTGTTATTAAGTATATATTATATATTCTATGATTCCTATATTCTCAGATAATATTTTTAAATTTTTTTTAGTTTAATTTATTATTTTTAGTCATCAAAATTTATTGTATTTAGTCATTATTTTTAGTCTTCAATTCTGTTTCAAGCAAACCATATTCAAGTGAAAAAATAAAGCTAAAGGTTAATGATTGTACCTACTTGAAGCTTGTATTGGGTGGTAATGGCCTTGGGATAGGTGGTTCCAGTGGTTTTGTGAGTTTTACTCCCTTGTGCTCTTCTGTGAAATTCTTCACTTCTTTGCAAGATTCTTCGAATGTATCCATGTCCTGATCAAAGCCTTCTATGTCTTCCTCGTCACTCAAGTCATAAACGGGAGGTTGGGAAAAATCTACCTCCGTATCATCTTCGTACTCACTTGGGAAAGATTTTTCGATCTCAGAGAATTCACTCGCGGATGCAAGTTCATTACTAGAAGAATTGGACTTGTGACTATCATCATCAAGAGAATTTTCTTCTTGGGTCATTCCATCTAGTTCTTCATAAGAGACTTGCTTTGGGGGTTGTACACTATCCTCTTTAGCATCAATTGTAACGGCCTTGATAGAATTCTCCACAACTCTGGGTTTCCATGGAAGTTCAGCGTCTCCTAAGTCTTCAACCAACTCTTCTTCTTGTATAATGACAGCTTCCTCTGCTTGTTCTAGTACGAAGTCATGCTCTGTCTTGTCCACTGGAGTTTCTAATATCTCCTTCATGCTACACCTTTCATTAGATTGCCCACATGGGGCTTTGGGAGGCCCTTGAATGTTCGAACGTCTAGAAGATAATTGACTTATTACTTGCTCCAGTTGATGAAGGGTTGTTTGAAGTTGATCTACTGTTCCCTTGAGGCGAACTTCTGATTCTTGGGGTGATGGATTTGGACGTGGTACATTGGGAAGTGGTGGTGTTTGGGAGTAATTGGATTGGAATCGGGGTAAATGAGGATCATATGGTGGCGAATGGTGAAAAGGAGCTTGTGAGTGTAGTGGTTCAAGGTTGTGTTGAGAGGATGGCCCATAAGCATAGGGTGGGGCTTGTTGGTAACTACGAGGTTGTGCACCATGTCCATTGCCTTGGTATGCATTGTAGAATGGTCTTTGTCCATGATGTCTTGGAGGGTGTTGCTACCAAAAGGGTTGATCAGATCCTCTTGGCTCCATCCATCTTTGATTGCTCTGACCTTGATGCATGTTCCTGTTATAACTTTCATTCCTTTCAACAATATTAGAACAAAACTCAAAGCGAGAGGGGTGAGAATTCATAGTAGCTAATGAAGATAAAAGAAGAAAATAAAAACAAATAAACACGTAAAAAAAAATATTTACAATAACCAATAATAAGGCACACGATTGCAATTCCCCGGCAACGGCACCATTTTGACGTTAGGATTTTTTGCTAGTAAAGAATTTTATAAAAATAGTCGCGTTGTAGATATAGATTCTAAACCAACAGAAATCCCTTCGTACAAACGTTTTGGTTGTCACAAGTAACAAACCCCTTTAAATTTGATAACCGAGTATTTAAACCTCGGGTCGTCTTCTCAAGGAACTGCAGGAAAGTATGTTCTTATTATTGGTTATGAAGATTGTAAATTGGGATTTTGAAGGTAGGGAACAAGTAATTTAAATTGCAAGTTAAAATAAGTAAAAGACTATAATTTAAATAAATAACTGTAAAACACACTTTTGGCAAGATATGAGAAATTAGAAGTCCTATCCTAGTTATCCTTATCAATTATGATGAAAATTGAATCTCAATTCCACTCAATTAGTCTTTACTTAAAGTAAAGAAAGGTCAAGTGACTAATTAGTTTGATCTTCGAATCCTAGTTAATCCCTAAGGAAAGATTAGGATTATAGAAGTTCAGTTCAATTAGCAAAGATAACAATTATCAATCATGCTTGAGTTTGATAACTCCTGAGTTACTGATTTCTTAACCAAGACCAAAAGGAGAAAAGTAAATCTACTGGAATAAAAATGTCTTCAAATGGGAATAACAATAACGTAAATAAAAGAAAGCAATAACAAACTAAAATACCTCAAATAACATTAATTCAAAGAGTAATCTGTAATATAGAAGAATTCATAAATAAAATTAGAAAAATAATAAAAAGGAATATTGAACCTCATAAGATATAATCCTGAAATCAATTTCTTTAATTTAATAATTTTAACAACATAGTTTAATTATATATAATTAGAATATGCTTTCTATCTCTTTTTCCTCTCTATTTTGTGCTTCGAGTGTAATGTTTGTAATTTTTTATTTTTTTTTCTATCTTAATTTTGCTAAATTTTTTTATAATTTTTTTTCATATCAATTATTTTTTTTATGTATTTTGATTAATAGAATTATTTTATTTAAAGACATTTTAAAATTTTTATAATATTTTTATAAAAGTTGATTAATAGGTTTTTCTTCAAAAAAATTTTTCTTGAAATTTGTTTAATGAGATCGTATTTTAATTTTCTCTTTTATCTTTTATATTCATTGATTATATTAATCTTCTATTACAATACATTTTTTATTTATTCCACACATTATTTATTTTACCTTCTTTTACTTCTTTTAATTGTTCTCTTTATTTTATTTTTTATTTTTTATTTTATTTTTATTCCTCATATATAAATTTATTATAATTCATCACATGCATGTTCTTTTTTAATTTAAGTGATTTTTTTGGATTATATTTTACCATTGATGCTCTATGTTGTTAAATGTGTTTGTTTTTAAGTTTTTAGTTATCCGTAAATATATTTATAAAAATATAATTTCATTTTGTCCCGTATTTACTACCGCGTTTAGTAGATAAATAACAAAATTTTATTTATTATTTTTTTCAAAGACAGTAGGTTATTTTATTTCAAATGAAAGAAAATATTTTGTCCAAAATTCAGGACTACACAAAAGAAAGTGGGGTTCTCCCATCTTTCGCTTAAAAATTTTCATTTATTGTTACATTGATTAAGTTTGAAGATTTTATCTCTACTTTTATACATTTGTTTATATTATATGATTTGTATTTGTGTTAGTAACATCACGGTTTATACATTTTAATATTTGTGTAACAAATCTTATAAATTGTTTTTACAAGTTATAATTTATTTTTGTTTTATTTGAATATTCAATTTTTAATAATAATTTTTATTTATTTATAAATATATTATTTCTTATTTTTATTTAAAAAAATTATAAAATAGTAAATATAAATTTTTTAATTTTATCCTTAATATTTAATTTTAGTTTTATTCTTGATATTTCAATATGTTTTAGTTATACTACTAAATAAAAAACATTAAGTATAAATAATTAATTATACTAATGATTTAATTTGAACAAAATAAATATTAAACTAT
>NC_029786.2:62122745-62195101 GCF_000816755.2 Arachis ipaensis
TAAACTGAAATACCTCAAATAACATTAATTCAAAGAGTAATCTGTAACATAGAAGAATTCATAAATAAAATTGGAAAAATAATAAAAAGGAATATTGAACCTGATAAAAAGAGATAATTCTAAAAGCGCATAGAATCCTAATCTAAATCCTAATCCTAAAGAGAGAGGATAGAATCTCCCTCTCAAAACTAAATCTAAATCATGGAAAACTAACTAATTGGAGACTCTCCTTGAATGGATGCATTCCCCCACTTCATAACCTCTGGTCTATGCCTTCTGGACTTAGATTTGGGCCAAAAAGGGCTTCAGAATTCGCTATGAGCATTTTCTGCAATTTCTGGTGTGTGGCCTCTGTCACGCGTCCGCGTGGGTCACGCGGTCGCATCATTCGGAGTTTTTCTTGTCACGCGGTCACGTCAGTCATGCAACCGCGTCAATGTCTTTTCGCGCTGGCATGCGGCCACGTCGCCCATGCGATCGCGTGGCTGCCAGTTTCTTCAAAAACTCTGTTTTGTGCTTTCCTTCCATTTTTGTATGTTTCCTTTCCATCCTTTAAGAAATATAAATTGAATATATAATTTAATTTTAATTTAAATTAAAAATTAAATGAATTATCAAAAAAATATCAACAAAATTTGTTTTTAATTTTTCTATAGTTTTATTTAATGGTAAGAATCTCTCTATAGTTACTAACATCATCGATACAAAAAAAAAGTATAAATTTCTATCAAGTAAAATAAAATGCATATAAGATAAGTAGCATATATGTAATTCCATTATTAATCATAGACTATAGACAAATTTCTAAAAACAAAATCTTATGAATCAACCATAAATTTTTTAATATTTTTTTTTTTTTTAAGTTGTCCAAACTTATCAATATTTTATAATATGATTTCACAAGTTATAATATGTGATATTAGCCATTGTTATATATATGAAAAATGTGACTCGTTTAGTGTTTAACCACTTATTTTCGATTAATATTGTTATAACAAGGATACATCATACATGTGACTGTATGAGAATGATATAGCTTGAACTTTGGTTATTTAGGAATTTACTAAGTGGCTAGAGTAGTTTCACGTCACGAACCAACAAATGCTAGCAATTGAAATGATAAAAAAGACTAGTCAAATGGATATTTGCCGGATTACTTGCAATTTGGAACTAAATGGGGATGAGTGAAATTTTTACGAGTGAAGACCTGTCCACGTGAAATAGACTGGAATGGGACATAGGTACCCTCTTCAAGGGACCCATTAAATCCACGCGAAAATAAAATTACTGATTCTCTCCGTGGCTGCTACTTCTGCTTCTTCCGCCGCTGCTGCCGCCGCCGCCGCCACTTGCGTTGGACAATCTCTCTCTATCATCCCTGGCGTCACATGAGATCCCTCCACCGCCGCTCTCGTCGCGTCTACTCTTTGCCGCCGCTCTCATCGCATCTGCTCCCTCTGGCGCCTCTTCCATCTAATCTCAACTCGCTCTCTCAGTTCTTCTTGTAACCATCTCAAATTTCAGGTTTATATATCCTGATTTTGTGACTCTGTTCTTCGTGATAAACCTTAGGGCTTAATTTTTCTGTGCCAATTTTAGGATTATCATACTCTGTTTTTGTGCTTCGTTTGAATCTGCGGGTTTACTCTGATTTTGATGAATTTTTTTCAATCAAAGCTTTTTTGACCTAAAATTCATGGTAGGCCATTGCTTTCGACCGAAGGCTCTTTCACTTATTATCATTTGCTTGGACGAACGTTGAATCTGTTCTGTTCTGCTCTGTTCAAGTAATTTGTAATTCAATTAAATATTGTGATTGTTAAGTGTAACACCCTAACTTTCAGCACGTCATGATCGTACCAAAAGCAAGGCGTTACTGACCTGTTTTCCTTATTTACTATTTAATATTGAGCCTTTAGTTTGATACCGCTTTTCGATTTTTAAGAAAATGCCAGAAAATATTGTTTCTCATTAATCAAAATCATTCATCAAAGAACACACAGGTAATAGTAATCCCTTAATTAGTAATAATGATAAATATTATACAAAAAAAATTCAAAAGAAATTCAGATACAATTCCTATCCCTCGGTATAAAATAAAATCTTAAATAACAAAGGCGAGGGAATTATATGAAAATAACTCGACACATAAACTTAACTTAAATAAAACTCCTAATCGCCCGCGGCTTCAAACTGAGTCTCCGAGCCTGTCACTGAAAGGGTGGAAGATTTTGGGGTGAGAACAAACCACTAGTTCTCAGTAGGGAATAGGAATGCTGTACTAAACAGAGTAAATACAAATAGCTAATTCATATCATAAAAACAATTTCACTTAAAATAGTTTCAAGTTCCTTCCTTTAATTCACGTTAATTAGACAAAATTCCAATCACATTAACAATTCCTTATCCATAAACATCATTCCTAAATACATTATTAAGACCACAACACAAACAAGTAAAATATCTATAAAGCACGTAAGCACATCACGAAAACAACAGCACAAACACAAATAAATAAAATAAAGCAAACACAATCAAATGTAAATGCGCAAACAAGATGATGCATGCCTGTTCCTAGTGCAGGCCATGAGCTCATGCGTCGGTTGTCTACCCGCAACCCGACGTTACTCGAAGTGAACCCCGAATATGGTCCCTTTACTGTGTCAATTAGACACCTTGGCATCACGGTTATCCGTGTCAATTAGGCCTCATTATAATAACAGTTCAATGTGTATCACAGTAAGGAACAGTGCTATCAATTAGGCGAACATTCCCGCATTAGCAATCTCAGGCTATCCGTTAGGCGGGCAATTTCGCATTAGCAGTTTGGCACAGGGCCCGTTTAACATACAATTCTCATTTATTTATTTCATTCATGACTTTTCATTTTCTTTCATTTTATTATACCTCCACATCACCAATTACATACTCATACCTTCACATCACCATATTATTAAACATACCTCCGCATCACCGCTTAACTATACATACCTCCACATCACCAATTAACTTTAAACCCTTCCTAGTTGTTATAGTACTACTGGTTTAAAAGCAAAACTTGGTGTTGAGGTAATTTGGTTACAATTAAAACTTGTACCATCTCTCTTAAAATTCTGTTATTATTTTCTAAGAAAATGCAGAAAAACAGCAGGAAGTAGTAAGTTTGATAAATTCCTTAAAAATCCAATTTTCACCCATTGCCTTTCAAAATTCACGACCTCAAACAAGACTCTTTTAGCTTTTCATTGAATCAAATTCCAGATTAATACCATGTCATATGAAAAAGCTATGAAGTGAGAAACACAGCCATGCCTTTTAGAATTCGATTTCCAAAATCCAGTGAGCTACCCATACTCTTTTCAACATATCTACTTGGTTAAGTAGGGTATCGACATGAAATTTAAAATAAAGATTGTGGACACAGGAAGATTGAAAATGCTGTTGGTTTCAGCTCAAATACTTACCATAATTGAAAGTTAAGGGAGTTGGAAGTTGGTGCTTCTGCAGTAAAGAAACAGAATTTTCTGCAGAAACCATCAATCTTCAAAAATTCATTTCTCCCAAACCACTCATTAATAAATTCTGAATTTTTTATGAGATTCTCAAAACACATTAAAGTTTCATGCAAAAATAGTTTCATTCAAATATATGACCTGAGATGCTCCCAGAAATTGATTCTTTCTACTGTCATGTATGCAGAAATTCTGTCTTAAGCATTTTCAACAACCTTACTTATCAAAAACCACATTTGAACTTATAACCCTTCCAAAATCACACGTTTAACCTCTTTCCAGTTATTCAAAATTGTCTTCATTGCCAACACAGCCCAAGAACCCAGAATCAATAATTCACACGATGTCAAGTACTTAAGCATCATCAAACCTTTTCTTTTCTACACTATGCCAAGCATAATTTTCCATATACACTCATCATCATTTAAACACATAATAACTCATCAATTCACACCAGCAAGCTCAGCAACAAAAGTAACACCATTTATTCTATCCCTTACAACATTCAGTACGCACAATCATCAAATCAATCACCAACTACAGTTATAATTCAACTCAATTCCGTCAATTATTCACACAAAGCAACCATAAACCATTTGCAATTACTCTTTTAATTTTAGTAGCATTCATAAGTTAAAATCTTTACTTTTAAAACAAATCCCCTACCTCAGTTAGTCGAAACCCACAAGGTTAGGCGTGACTCCAACTTCGTTTTAACTCGCAGCAGCAGCAGCAGCAACAGCTTTAAACCGAATCATTAATAGCAATGCCATCGAACAATTTGTAGTGGTATTGGCATAACCCTAACATATTAACATCTCAACATTCTCAATTAACCATGGAAGCAGAATGGTAATAATGAGGGTTTGGGAACAAGGACAACTTACTAAAAGTTGAAAAGAACAGAGGAATGGAGCAGCAGCAGTAACAGCTTTGTTTAAGCACATGCAACCCCACGGCCACCATCACGGCAGCAGCGATTTCGGCACACAAAAGGGGAACCAAAATCAGAGACAAGGCTGAGCAACTAACGGAGACGGTGGCTTCGCAATAGCTGCGCGGCCTTCCTCCTCCCTTGGACAGCGATGCGGCATGGCAGCAAGGGGCTGGCACGGCTTATCTCTCTCTCTCTCCTCGCGTTCGCCTCTTTCTCTCTCCTCTGTTGTTGGCGACGATGGCGGCTACTGGGAGTGGGTTGGACGCAGCTGGGCGACAACGTGACGGGCATGAACGGCGAGCCCAAGGCCCGCAGTGGTGGCGCAGCTCCTCCCTCTCCTCTTCTCCCTTCCCTGTCACAGCTTCACTCTCAGATCTCTCTCTTTTCTTTCTTGCTTTTTATTTCTATTGCTGTATGGTAGCATTTTAGAAGAAAGGGAAAGCGGTGTGGCGGTAAGAAAGAGTAAATTGTGGCTTATTGAAGAATGGACAGGTGGTTAAAGGGGTATACATGTGTGGGTGTTTTAGAAATTAGGATTAGGATTAGTGGATTAGGCATTAGGATTTAGAATTGGGAATTTAGAATTTAAGTAGAGTTTTAATTTAAAAAAATCAGCAACTATGGTTCTGAACCTATGTTTTAAAATTGTGGGATTTCTATAACACTGGCTTTACTCAAGTGGATGGTTGTGTTCTGCCTTCGCCAAGGGTATTTAATATTTATTTTTGTCATTGTGCTCTTGAAACTTGTTTATTGTGTGTTCCCTTGTTGTTCTATTTGAACTTGTGACCTGAGGTTTTCTTAGTTATGACTTGGAAGGTCACTTGTTCGAGAAATGATTTTTCTCATTTAGCAAATGCTCTAGTATCTTGTTTTTTCTTGACTCCCACATGAAACTAAATGAAAGTCCTTTTTAAAAATCCTTTGTTTGGAATATAGATTTACATGGAAAAATTATCTTTTTGCTACTGTCATATCTAAATGCTATGCTGCCTCTGATGAATTATAAATTATTTTAAAGTTCCCTTTGCTGTTTGTGGCGTGTTGGTATTATTTTTTGTTTCTTTTTTTTTACCTACCTAAGCAAATGATGTTAAGTTCTTGCTGGTAGTTATTCTTGTTTGAGGTTACTTGCTTGTTAGATTTACAGAGACAAATTCTCACAGACAACTATCTATGTAAACTTCATGTACGTTTGTGTTTGATTTTTATGTTATAGAAGAGGCAATTCGAAGATCTACTGCACAAGAGCAGGATGATATTCAAGCTTTGAGGTTTGTTACCTTATTTATATATATAATTATAAAGGATTCTGTTATACTTGCTGTATTTGTTACCTTATTTCTGGTTTTGGAACCTTTTAAGTTATAACTCCATATTTATGATTTTGTCTTGTGAAGTGTTAGCTCGTAGAGAAGTAGTAATTAGCGTATGTATCACATTCACAACTGTGGTGCTAACATTGCACTCTATCTGTTTGTATAAATGTCTCACCCAATAACTGAAATTTTTTTGTAGCAAAACCGTGTTATTTTTATTCTTGTAACAATTACAGCTTTTGATAAATGGAAACCAAGTCAGTTGAGGAACCTTATTCCACCGACGATGAGGTCTACCTGCAAAATGCAAGTGATGAAGATGATAATGACAGTACCTTTTCTTCCAGTTCCACCACCAAGTTACAGTTCATGTCTTTTCTTCCTTGATATGTAGTATATACTTGTGAGAGTACTCAAGTGAATTCTTTGAGTAAAAAAAGCATTTGATCTTAATGGTAAAAAGTTGAGTCCTCATAAAATTACCGGAAGTCAGATGCAGATAATTAATACCAGAAAGGAAAAAATTGATATTATCAATGAGGGCAAGAAGTATGGGAACCTGCAATAGGAACAGAAACAATGTGAAAAAAGAAGTTAAAAGACTACCCCATTAATATGTGAAGAAAAGAGAATAACATTTACCTTCAAATTTAGTGGAATTTTATTCTTTGAAAACTTTTTGTTTCTTTAATTTGAAATTAAATGTGGTTAATTAATTTTTAAGATTAAAATAAATTTCCCTTTACTTACATTTGCTCATTTAGATCAAATGTTAATAACTCATGTCCGTAAAAAACAAGTTATGGTCATGTGAAAATTAAAGAAATCTAAGGCAACCACAAATGTCACAAGTAATTCTTTTATTCTTATTTGGGAAAAATTTTTATTTATTTATTTATTTATTTCTTATTTTCTCTTCCAGATACAAAAAAGAAATATATGAACTTGTAAAGAAGCGGTGAGAGGAGGCTGACAATGTCAATGAAGTAATCAATAACTTTTCCATGTGTGTCATCTCCAGGTCTATTTATTCATACGCTGTTGATTATTGTTTTATTGTTCATTGCCGATGGTCTTGTTGTTGCTAGGCAAGTTGATACCTCTCTGTTTACATAATGCACTATTTTTTACTTCATCCTACTTTCAATGTATTTTTGTTCATACATCTCTGTTTACATAATGCCAAATCTATGTTTGCTGGGCAGCTCGAGTATTACAGGTTCTTTACATTGCTATTTAAAAAAAAAGATCCTAATCTTTGCTCAATTAAATTAGCTGTAAGACTAACAAACAATTATATTGCAGATGGTTTGGTTCTGGGATTGACTCTTCCATTCATTCTTAGTGCAGGACTTCCTTTTGGAGCTAAACTATTTACAAGAGATGTTGATGTCCTCCACCTCATAAAAATTTGAATACTTGTAAGTCTATTTCGTGTACATTGGTATCTAATCTTTTCAGCACCCTAAATTTGTGAGACTTATATTTATGTTTGATTGTTTCTATCAGTTTGTTGCAGCCACCCAACCCATCAATGCTTTGGCATTTGTATTTTTGAAGACTATAATCTATCTCCTTACGTGAGGTATTTCGTTATGCCCTCTTTGTGTTTGATTAAAATACAACATTCTTTTTCCATTTTGTTCTTACATTCATCTGCTTCGTTTTGCAAATGGTTATTACAACCCTGGGTGATCTGCATGGGCTCTATCCGGGGATCATATTGCAAAATAAGGTTTTGAGGATTAAGGATAAGTCTACTGATCAGGTTCAAACATCCCTTTGAGAAAATTTTGTACAAGTTGTATGTATTGCTAAATAATAAGTAGTGCCAACTCCACTTTGTCTGGAAGAAATTGAAGAGATAGATAAATGCCTAACTCATACCTTAATCACGTTGGTGTTTGTTAATTAGTTAATTATTTGACATATATGAAAAATTCTAAGTAAAAAGACCTCAGCAAGAAAAACCATTTTGAAACATCGTCTGAATATAAAGAAGAAAAAAACTACTCCTCCTTCCATGTATCATAATGTTAGACAAGAGGACTGCTCTAACTTACATTGATTCTAAAAACGAAAATGGTTGTTCATAATATTTAACTTTGAGATGTTTCCACTAGCATACATGGGAACAAGTAGAAAGTTCTGAGGTGTTTCGAATATTTTATTCCATTTCAAAATTATATTCCTTGATATGGTTAATGGTTATGGTTATGTATCTTATGTAGTATTGATTTGACTAATTATTTTCCTAAGTATATTTATATGGAGGATTTCAGGTGTATAACACTTGGATGGGTTTACCTGGTCACTGTTGGGCATCATAATTGTCCTGTTTTTGTGCTGAATTATTTGGTCAGAGTGTCATTGCTAATTGGCTGAGATGTCATGGTGTCTCTTTCTGATTGTGCAGTTTGGATGAGATGGCGTCTTCACAATTAATTTGATGAGTGTTTCAGATATTACAACATATGAAATCCAGCGGGAAGGAACATTCAATGCCATATCAAGTGATATCAAGGTAAAATACCTGCCACTCAAGCATAGCACTCAAAACATGTGCAAATACAGATTTTTTTTTCTTTAGCTTTGTTTTTCAAAACTAGGCCATGGTACCTCTTTACAGTTGATGTAGTTAGATAGGAATCATGGGATAGTAAAACTTAAAAAATCTAAGTTCATTTACCACTTTGATTTGTAATTAATTAGTAAAACTGTTATATTATTATATTTTTCGCCCAGGGCTAAATTTATATCTGCAGAAGAAAGAAGTGGTGTCACTTTTGATGATTTTCCTGACCAGGAATATATAAAGAGGGAATTGTGAGAGATTGTACAAATTTTAAAGAATGATGAGGAGTTTCAAGACAAAGGAATTTATTTTCCAAAAGGTGTGCTTCTCGATGGACCTCCAGGAATTGGTAAAACTCTACTGGCTAAAGCTATTGCTGGGGAAGTAGGGTTGCCTTTTTTTGTGGAAAATGGCACAGATTTTGTAGAGGTGATGCCTGTTCTCCAAAGATATTCACCCGCATTATAGAAAGTAGCAAGTAGAACTTTGGAATATAATTTCTATTCAACTTTCAAATTTAAAAATAATTTAATTCTTTAGGAGAATGAGGATGTAGATAAAATTTAAATTAAGCACTCATTTGGTTTTCCTAAGATACAGGCATATCAGTTTTGATCTAAATGTGCGTGCAGGTCTGACATTGATCAGAGTGTGCTGGTTGTGATTGTACCTAGATCATATGCTCTACTCTGTAAATAAATGAAACTTATACCCATGAAGTGTGGAATATTGAATGCATAAAAATTGTCTTCATCTTTAAAGTTAAAAATATTTAATTTGTTCTTCTCCCATATGTTTGTAGGGGTTGCTGCATCACGTGTTAAGGATCTTTTTCTTTTGCCTTCATCCATATTTATTTATAAGAGGTGGATTTCCATCCCCTTAGGAACTTGATAGATCTTCATTTTTATTCCCATGACTGAAAATCTCTACAAATATCCATTTTAATAGGGGTATGCTTTTAATTGGCTTGCAGGTTACAATGATGTTATTTGATATTCTAAACTTAAATTTCAGGTGCTTGTGATAGGTGCTACAAATAGATTAGACATTCTTGATCCCGCTTTGTTGAGGAAGGATCATTTTGACAAGATCATTTGAGTTGGTTTGCCATCAAAGGATGGAAGATTTGCCATTTTGAAGGTGATTTCCTCCGACAATTTATGCATAATGAACCTTGCTTCGAGAAGTATTTCATTATCTGTATCCATTTTATTGAGGAAGGGTCGTTTTGACAAGGTCATTCGAGTTGGTTTGCCATCAAAGGATGGAAGATTTGCCATTTTGAAGGTGATTTCCTCCGACAATTTATGCATAATGAACCTTGCTTCGAGAAGTATTTCATTATCTGTATCCATCTTTTTTCGTGTGTAAACTAGGTGCATGCTAGGAATAAATTCTTTAATTACCGACGAAAAATCCGTCGGAAATTCTGTCTCTAATTATCGATGGAAAATTCGTCGGAAAATCTGTCTCTAATTACTGACGGAAAATCCGTCGGAAAATCTGTCTCTAGTTATAGACAGAAAATCCGTCGGAAAGTTTGACGCGAGGGGAAATGGAGGGGAAAATTTACAGAGGAAAAATCTGTCGGTAATTGGTAAAAATCTGTTGGTAATTTGCCAACGGAAAAAAATCTGTCGGTAAATAATTTCCGACGAGGCTTTTACAGAGGAACAAAATCTGTCCGAAGTTTCGTCGGTAACTAAAAATTCGTCTGTAATATAAATCAAATCTGTCTGTATTAAGCAATTTTCTAGTTGTGTAAAGTTAATTCTTTTATGATTATGCCAATGTATAGCACTATAAAAAAAAAAGGATTAAGTATGATTTTGGTCCCTAAATTAGGGGCTGAAAATTTTTTTCGTCCCCAACCTTGTTTTGCTTACAAAATTGTCTCTAAGGTTTAATTTAGTTTTAAAATCATCCTTTGGACCAAAATACCCTTCTCCTTCTTCTCCAAAATCAACCAGAAGCAGAAGCAGAAATAGAAGCAACAACAATAAAACAATGTAATAAACATTAAAAAAATGGATAATTGATCAACAAATCTGTATAATAAAACAATAAAACAATATAATTAACCAGAAGTAGAAGCAGAAGAATAGCAACAACAACAATGAAACAATGTAATCAACCAGAAGCAGAAGTAGAAGCAACCAGAAGCAACAATATAAAAGAATCATAATAAGAAATCAACAACATAATAAAAGTAGAAGCAGAAGAATAGCAACAACAACAATGAAACAATGTAATCAACCAGAAGCAGAAGTAGAAGCAACCAGAAGCAACAATATAAAAGAATCATAATAAGAAATCAACAACATAATAAAAGTAGAAGCAGAAGCAGAATGGAATTAGAATCAACAACATAATAAACAGAAACAGAAGAATAACAACAGCGGCGAGTGACCGGCGAGGAGGACAAGGAGCAGCGGCGACCGGCAAGGAGCAGCAACGTTCGGCGACCGAGCGAGGAGAAGCAGAAATGGCGAGTGGTGCGCGACATCCACCTTCGTAGATCTGCTGGCATCGACGTCGAGGAGTAGTGGCGAGGACCGAACGACGAGGAGCAGCAGCAAGATCCAGCGGCGAGGAGCGAACGACGAGGAGCAGCAGCAGCAGATTCCCTTCCCCTCCCCTTCCCCACCTTCCCTTGCCCCTCTTTTTCCCTGAAACCCCCCAGTGTGATTCCCTTCCCTAGCACTTTAACTCATTTTCTTTTTTTTAATATATTTTTTAATTAGGGGTACTTTGGTAAAAAAATTAAAATTTTATTAAAACTAAGTTAAACCTTACGGACGATTTTGTAAGTAAAAAAAGGTTGGGCACGGAAAAAATTTTCAGTCATTATTTTGGCACAAAACTAATAATATAAATACTGTTTATTTTTAATACTCAATAATAAAAAATATAAAATTAAAACTAATATTATTCCATACAAAATAATAAAACATATATTATACTCAAAATATATTCAATCAGTATTTGTTATCATAATTTATCGATTACGTTATGACAAATATAGTTTTATTAAAAAAAATTAAAATTAACTTACACACTATTATAATATGTCTTTTTTTTTTCAAAAAGTCCAAAAAATATCTGTAGATACTCGAAAAAATTTGTGTTTTCTGAAGAGAAAATAAAACAGAGACTTGCAAAGATGGAAAGGGGACATGGGCATTTCTTTTAACGGGAGTGAGGGATGGGAAAGGAGTCCGCCATGCCCTTTCTGAGTATCCATTACCATACTTAATTAGCAACAGAGATCTAATCTAAGCCGATTTGAAAGGGGATACGTGGACTTCATCTACATTGAGATTTAAGGTAATTAACTTAAGTCGAATTTAGGACCCTAACAATGCGCTTAGATTGATCTTGCTTTCTTTTGAGTCAATGTTATAACAAATATTATACTATTAAATAGTATATATACAAAAGTTTGATATATTTACAAGATAATTTTTTATTGAAATTAAGAAAATTTTTTAAGTATTTTTTTCTTAGTTTTTAAATATTATTTAATAAATTATACATTAATTCTGTCAAAATAATAAATAAATTATACATTAGATATTATTTATTATTTATATACTAATATATATTATTGATTATTAAGTTATAATTAATTTCTAACCTAATTTTTAGTAATTAAAATTTAAATAATCAAAATCATTAAATTCTATATATTTTACACCTAATTTATTTTATTTTGTTATTGAAATTAAAAACATGATGAGTTGTTAATTAATTCTAAATTCAAATTTGGGTAAGAAAAAAAATAATTTTAAATTTCATCTCACTAATCATAATTAATTTTAAGATAAGAAATTACTTTATACATCATATTGTAGGGTAGTGTGGTCATTTGTTATTCTTTAATGGCAAATATTATCGAATAAAATGTTGTAAGAATTAAAAGAAAATGTATTGACCAATTTAGAAAATACTAATTTATTTTTCAATCAAATGAATTATTTTATTGAATAACAAAAATTGTTATTGATTTTTCTTCACATTAACTAATACTCAACGGTGATGTGTTGGTAATATTACAAAAAAATATTAATCAATATAATAGCTTTTGTAACGATACAAGTCTATAAGTTTGAAAACTTAAAAATTATATAAAATATAATTGTTTTGACTTCAAAAATGAATACGATACCAATAAATAAAATTGTCCCAAGTAAATTTTAACAAAGGTAAAAAAATATACACTAATTAATTAATTAATTGTGATAATAAATAAGTTCAAAAGAAATGAGAAAAAAAAGAGAAAAAGACCTTTCGGTAATTAAATAAATGCATAAATCAATTAGTCATTGACCTACAAAAGAAAAAAAAACAAAAAAAGAAAGATTAAAAAGGATTAAAAAATTATAAATGTAATTATTAAATTTCTAAACACAGTGCACTAAGCCTAAAACACCTCCACTGACAACCTATATAAGAATGTGAAACTCTTCTCAAGTTCACTCCTCAATTGCACTTCCTACGTTGGTTGTAATTTCTCAATAAGCGATTCTTGTGCCTTTTAAATTTGGTTTTCTGTGGCACTATTGTTTTTTATTTTCTCTTCTTCTTTCCCAATTGCTGGGTTCTTTCTTTCTCTGCTATAACTTTGAATAATGGGAACAGAGTAATGTGATCAAGGCTCTACTGTGGGTGAATTTTGGAGGCTCGGTTCAACAAAATTTCTACGGTAAATGCGAGGGGAATTGTTGGTGCTTTTGCAAAATCTGATTGATTAGAGTTTTAAAGAATGTATGAATCAACAATGATGAGTGAAGAAACTTTATTATCTGCACGTTTCGGTAACGTTTCTGTAATGGGGATGATTCCTCCCTTTTTGTTGTTGGTTCTCTTTATAAAGATGCCCCCTCCCCCTTTTCTCTTTCCCATTTCCCGAAAATCTTTTGCATTTTGGTGCTTAACTTCGGAATCCATGGTAAAGATGGCTTTTTTTGTGCAAGAAAAGAAAAAGGGTTTGCTTTTTTTATTATGTTGTTACTTCTTCGTTATCGTGGGAATGAATTGGTTTTGGACAAGTTAGTTTTTCTGTGATTGAATTACAGACAATTGAGTTTTGCCATTTGATAGTTCTGGGATGCACTGTTTTCTCTCTTCTGGACTTTGAATTTATTTCAATTCTACCTTGCATAATGTATGTTTGAGCCTTTTGGAAAAAGAATTTGTCGCAGAATGATATATGATTGACTTTTACAGCATGACAAACTTAGTTGCAGAATTTTTTCAATTCTTTTGCGATGATTTTTTTTACTATGTGAATCATATAACATGTTGTTCCTTCAAAAGTTGTGTAATGATTTGTTGATGATAAAATTGTGTGATAATGTCCATGATACTTATGATCCTAGAAAACTGAAATGTGTGGAAGGGTAATATAGTTGGCTTTTTCTGTCCAATTATATTGAAACGTAACCATATATGTGGCCCTATGAATTGTGATGAAGGATTTTAGTCCTTATGACCCGATAAAATCATTTTGATGAAGGATTTTAGTCCTTATGACGTGATAGAATTGGATAAGATGATATGCGTGGCCCTACGAAATTGAATTGTGGCAAAGTATCTTAGTCCCTATGACTCAAGAAAATCGGATACAATAATTTGTGGTCCTATGAAATTGAATTGTGATGAAGGATCATAGTCACTATGACCCGAGAAACTCAGATATAATGATGCGTGGCCCTATGAAATTGAATTGTGGCAAATGATCTTAGTCGCTATGACCCGACCAGAAAATATCGGATACAATGATGTGTGGCCCTATGAAATTGAATTGTGGTGAAGGATCTTAGTCCCTATGACCTGAGTTTATTGGATATGATGATATGATTGACCCTTATGTTACAAAATGATGTTATTTGGCTTTTTTTGACCCATGAATATTGAAGTTTGATAGTAAACCCTATGACCTTAAAATTTGGCAAAGGGTTTCTGGCTCCAAATGTGGTGAAGGATCTCTTGTGTCTAAAATACTATTTTTTTTCTCTGATGTTTCTTGTTCATGCTTTGAAATTTATCAAAAAGAGTGAACAGTAAAATCTGATTTTTCTTACCGCAAGTAGCTTTGCACATGCTGCTCAAGCGTTGAAAGATGAGATAATTATTTTGTTGAAAATGTTAGACAAACAGAAAATAATTGAGTGACTGAATTCATTGTCAATTTGTGCTTTACAAAATTGTGTGCAAATTGTTGCTCTTATGGAATATATTCATGTCCAAAAAAGAAAAAGGTTTGCTTTCGATTATTGGTGTTATTTTTTTATTATCTTGGGGATGAGTTAGTTTTGGAAAGGTTGGTTTTTCTTCATTTTCCCAACTATTTTTCTGTTATTAAGGACAGTTGAGTTTTGCCATTTGATAGTTCTAAGGATGGACTATTTTCTCTGTTATTTTTATGATTTGGATGCGACTCTGGACTTTGAATTTATTTTAATTCTACCTTGCACAATGTATGTTTGAGCGTTTGAGAAATGCATTTGTTGCAGAATGATATAGGACTGACTTTTACATCATGACAAATTTAGTTGCAGAGTTGTTTCAATTCTTTTGCGACGATTTTTATTACTATATGGATCAAATAAGATGTCGCTTGAAAAAGTTGCGTAATGATTTGTTGATGGTAAAATTGTGTGATAATGTTGATGATGCTTATGATCCTAGAAAAATGAAATGTGTGGAAGGGTAATTTAGTTGGCTTTTTCTGTCCAATCACGTTGAAAAGTAATGACATATGTGACCCTATGATGAAGGATCTTAGTCCTTATGACCCGATAAAATTGTAATGATGATATATGTGGCCCTGCGAGATTGGATTGTGATGAAGGATCTTAGTTCATATATGATTATATATGTGGCCTTATGAAGTTGAATTGTGATGAAGGATCTTAATCCCTATGACCCGATAAAATCCGATACAATGATGTGTGGCCCTACGAAATGAAATTGTGATGAAGGGTCCCTATGAACCAAAAAAATCAGATATGATGAAGTTTGATGGTATATGTTTTTGGCTTGTTTGACCCATGAACATTGAAGTTTGATGGTTTAATTGACCTTATGACGGTGAAATATGGTGAAGGATCGTTTGGCTCCAATGTGGTTGAAATACGGTGAGGGATCTCTTGGCTCCAAAATAGAGTTTTCTTTCTCTGATGTGTTCTAGTTTATGTTTTGAAATTTATTAGAATATTGAATCGTGAAATCTGGCTTTTCTCACTACAAGTAACTTTGCATATATAAGCTGCTCAAGAATTGAAAGATGTTATATATAAATAGAAAATAATTGAGGGATTGAATTCATTATCAATTTGTGATGGACTTTTACAGCATGGCAACTTAGTTGCAGAGTCATTTCATTTCTTTTGTGATATTTTTTCTGTTCACTTACTAGTACATCAAATTAAAATTTTGTCCGTTGAAAATAATTGTGCAATGATTTGTTTTGATGGTAAAATTGTGGGATCATGTTTATTATTCTTGTGAGCCTAGAAAAATGAAATGTATGGAAGAGTAATATGTTTGTCCTATATGACTGCAAAATCAAATTGTGGCGATGTATGATATATCTGGCTTTTTCTATCCAACAATATTGAGATGTAATAATATATGTGGCCTTGTGAAATCGAATTGTGATGAAGGATATTAGTCCCTATGAGTCTATAAAATTGGATATGATGGTATGCTTGACACTTTGTGAAATGATGTCATCTGTTATTTTTTACTCTAGAATATTGAAGTTTGATGGTATAGTTGATGATATGAAGTTGAAATGGTGAAGGATCTCCTGGTTCCACAATAGAGTTTTCTTTCTATATTAGCACAATATGAAATTTATCAAATCTGGTTTTTCTCATGCTTGAAATTTATTCGCACTGGAATCTGGTTTTTCTCAGGCAACATATATAGGTTGTTACTTGCTTCGAGAATTGAAAGATGTCATAGATATGAGTGATTGAATTCATTGTTAATTTGTGTTACACAAAAAAAAAGTATAGAACACATTCTTTGAATTTGTCATTCTAATTCTCTATACTAATCTATTATAACATGTATGCTAATCTATGTTAATCAATCTCATTTTGAGATTCTTCATCAATCTCAACTCAAGGGAGATGTGAGTTGGTGGAATACATGTTCACTAAAAGGAATTGTGAGACCTCTCATGGGATGATCATATCCACTTCCCATGAGATGATCATATCCAAACTCTTCCTCAACTTCACTCAACTCTTAGAATGAAGCTTGGTTTAAATATGAAATGGGAATCACATAACGCTTTTGATTATCTCCGACATACACTACAAGATAACCCTTTGGGACTTGTACGAATTTTGAAATTGCTTGCTTAGCTGAGAATGATGCCTTTCCCCATTTTTCTTGTGTATGTAGGGAATGGAAAGAGCAAGGGAAAGCTCTAGTGCTTAAGAAGGTGTTCAAGTATTGATCTTCAGATTACCATGGAGTTGTGTTGTGTAGTTTCTGAAGGCAAGAGAAATGATTGTTGAAGGGGGATAAAAGATGGGGTCATGCATATGAAATCATGTGATACTGTTTTAGAGTCTCAAACAATGGCCAATAATAGATCATAGCCTCCTACATGTTAAGGTGTAACAGCCAACTAGTATATATCTGTGAGATGAATTATTATGAAGTTGAAATGGACTTAAGAGGCATCTATGCAAACTAAATCTAATGTTGCATCATGTTTCCCATAGTTTGAGAAGTTCCACATTATATTGCCCTTGAAAGGTGAAGTTTATATAAATACTTTGTTTAACAAACCCATAGATAAGGTCCTGAATCTTGATCATCATTTATTGATTTCATTATCAGCACCTAAGACACATGTGAGATGTTACCAACTAATGGAAGAGATATACAGTACATTGCAAGAGCAAGAACTAGGTTTTACTTGTGCATTAATAAAGATTTCTATCAATACCATGTGATTTCTTGTGATCCCTTGTACATATTACGGTAGACCCCATCTTATCAAATATTATTTCTCAAGGAAGCCCTTAGTAACTATATGCAGTATATGTACTCAAACAAAAAGGAAGAATTCAGTTATGATAATCCAAATGGAGGTCTCACAATTCCATGCAGTGAAAATGCATTTCTAAACTTCAGTTCTCAATTTCCCCTTGGAGCTCAATTTTTGTAAGAGCCATTCAGTCATTCACTTGCTTATAATTTTGTTAGACTGATGATCTATATTCACTTGTTCAGTATATCATTTGAACAAGTTAAATTCATTAGAGAATTGAATATAACAATAGCAACAAGTGTTTTAAGTTGCAACAGTATCATGCCACAAGTTCATAACTACTTTCTCATTCAGAAAAAACCTCTACAATTTCATAGGATTGAAAGCAAGATGGAAAGTCTCTACAAGACAAAGAATGAAGTGCCTTCTGTACAAATATCTCTCAACTAATTTATCTACATACTAATCGCATGATCTACATCTCATTCAAGCGAGAATCGATGTTTAGAAACTCATCCTCACTGCACGGAATTGTGAGACCACCCATTGGATGATCGTATCCATATTCTTCAACTTGATTCAACAATTCTTGAAATAAAGGTTGGTACAAGTATGATATCGGAATACAAACCGCCTCATGTTGTCTCCAACATAGACTGCAAGGTAGCCTTTTGGTACTTCAAGCCCATTGGAAATTGTTTTTGCTGCCCTTCTAATACTTGGAATGCGCAAACCCATATTGTGTATTGATTTTTCAAAGAACTTGTATGAGAAATAAAGTTAGGATACTTGAGGATGCAAATGACTTGTGTTGCTTTAGACCTCAAGAAAGTTGGTATATATGGATGCTAAGGGAAGTAGGGAACCTTTAAATCAATTTCCAACTGAAATTATTTTTGAGGAGTGATAAGGGATTACATGGCATTGTCTTGGAGGTGTTTCTATGGATTGCTAAGTTGAAAAGGATTGCGTACCCTACTCTGATATAGGGTGTGTTTGGCAAACGCGTTGAGGAGGAAAGAAGCACGTTTGAGTCTCTTGAAAGTTTCACTTTTATGTTTGGCAACTTTTATTCTTCTGAACGCAGAAGTGATTCTGCCTTTAAACGTACGTTCAGGAGAAGCTAAAATTTGTAGCTTCTGCGTTTCACGTTATGGTGGCTGATTATCTTAGAAAATTAGGTGGAAATTTTATTTCTTTTTTACCAATCATATCCTTCATTTTCTTCTATACAAAGGATACTAGTAACTATTACCATCACAGTTCTCTATAGTTCTGTACTAAAAAAATTATAGAATATTTTCTTTTTGTTTAATATTATAAAATTTATAGTACTCTTTTCCATATTTTTATTTTTTATTGTATTTATTTTATTTATATGATAAATATTTTTTATATTATTTTTGTTAGCGTTTTGATTTTGCATGTATATAAAAAAAATTATTTAAATTGATGTCTTTTTTGGTAATTTTTCATCTAAAAGTGATTTTGAGTAGTATAATCCAAACAACATTTATTTTACTATAATCAATTTTGATATAAAGATTGCCAAACATAAATCACGTTAACACAAACTTACTTTTCATCAAAATCAATTTTGCAAAATCAATTTTATGCAAACTCCCGTTTGCAAACTGTAATCCAAACACACACATAGTGGCTAACAAATTAACCTCTTGAAAGAAAAGATATACGCACAGCATAAGTGACACCAAAAATATGTCCATCCATTAAAACATACTTAATCTATTAGTAGATATGCTTTAGATATCACATGTTCTCTTTTTCTTTTTCTCTCCCTTAGGTGAGTGTTTTTCGCTCGTTTTACGCGTGTGTTTTTTTAATTTTTTTGTGTTCTTCGCTCGTTTCGTACGTGTGTGTTTTTTTTGTGTTTTTCGCTCGTTTCACATGTGTGTGCGTGTGTGATTTTTGTGTTTTTCGTTAGTTTCACACGTGTGTGTTTTTCGCTTGTTTCAACGTGTGTGCTTTTCGCTCGTTTCGCACGTCTGTGTGTATTTTTTTGTGTTTTTCGCTCGTTTTGTACGTGTATGTTTTAGGCTTGTTTAGCACGTGTGTGTTTTTTATTAATTTTTTTTAATAATTTTCGCTCGTTTCGCACATGTATGTTTTTCTTCTCTATTTTTTCTGTGTTTTTCGCTCGTTTCGCACATATGCGTGTTTTTCGCCCATTTCGCACATGTGGGTGTTTTTTTATCGTTTTGTACGTGTGTTTTTTTTATTTTTTTTGTGTTTTTCGCTCGTTTTGCACGTGTGCGTGTTTTTTTCTCGTTTCGCACGCGTGTGTGGGAGTTTTCATTTTTGTTTATTTCGCTCGTTTCGCATGTGTGCGGGTTTTTCACTTGTTTCGCACGTGTATGTGTTTTCCCTCGTTTCGCACGGGCATGTGTGGTTTTTTTTTTTGTTTTTCTCTGTTTTGCACATGTGGGTATTTTTCGCTCGTTTCGGACGTGTTTTTTTTATTCTTTTGTTGTGTTTTTCGCTCGTTTCGCACGTGCGCGTATTTTTCGCTCGTTTTGCACGTGTGTGTGTTTTTTCTATTTTCGCACGTGTGTGTTTTTTTGTGGTTCTCGCTCATTTCCCATGTGTGCGTTTTTTCGCTCGTTTCTCACGTGTGTGTTTTTTTGTGGTTTTCGCTCGTTTCGAACGTGTGTGTTTTTCGCTCGTTTTTCACACGTGTGTTTTTTTTTTTGCATTTTTCGCTCGTTTCGCATGTGTATGTGTGTTTTCTTTGTTTTTTGCTCGTTTTGCACGTTTGTGTATTTTTGTGTGTTTTTCGCACGTGTGTGTTTTTCACTCGTTTCGCACGTGTGTTTTTCTGTGTTTTTCACTCGTTTAGCACATGTGCGTGTTTTTTTTTGTATTTTTCACTTGTTACGCATGTGTGAGTGTTTTTCACGTGTGCGTTTTTTTATTTAGTTTTTATTTTTTTGCTCGTTTCGCACGTGTGTGTGTGTTTTTTTTTTTGTATTTTTTGCTCGTTTCATTCGTGTGGGTGCTTTTTGCTCATTTTGCGCGTGTGTATTTTTTTGTTTTTTTGTTTTTTGCTCGTTTCGCACGTATGCCTGTTTTTCACTCATTTCGCACGTGTGTATTATTCGTTTGTTTCACACATGTGCGTATTTTCTTATCGTTTCGCACTTATGTGTGTTTTTTTTATTTATTATTTTTTTGGTGTTTTTCGCTGGTTTTGCACGTACGCGTGTTTTTCGCTTGTTTCGCACGTATCTGTATTTTTCACAGGTTTCTAACGTGTGTTTTTTTTTTATTTTTTGTGTTTTTCGATCGTTTTGCATGTGTGGATATTTTTTGCTCGTTTTGCAAGTGTGTCAGTGTTTTTATTTGTGTTTTTCGCTCGTTTCGCACGTATGTGTGTTTATCTCTCGTTTCGCACGTGTGTGTGGTTTTTGTGTGTGTTTTTCGCTCGTTTCGCACGTGTATGTATTTTTTTGTGTTTTTTACTCGTTTTGCACGTGTGAGTGTTCTTTACTCGTTTCGCACGTGTGTTTTTTTATTTATTTTTTTATGTTTTTCACTTGATTCGCACGTGTCTGTGTTTTTTTTTTTGTATTTTTGGCTCGTTTTGCACGTGTGTGTGTTTTTCGCTTGTTTCGCACGTGTGTGTTTATTTATTTATTTTTTTATGTTTTTCACTCGATTCGCATGTGTCTGTGTTTTTTTTTTTTTTTGTATTTTTGGCTTCATTTGCACGTGTGTGTGTTTTTCGCTTGTTTCGCACGTGTGTGTTTATTTATTTATTTTTTTATGTTTTTCACTCGATTCGCATGTGTCTGTGTTTTTTTTTTTTTTTGTATTTTTGGCTTCATTTGCACGTGTGTGTGTTTTTCGCTTGTTTCGCACGTGTGTGTTTATTTATTTATTTTTTTATGTTTTTCACTCGATTCGCATGTGTCTGTGTTTTTTTTTTTTTTTGTATTTTTGGCTTCATTTGCACGTGTGTGTGTTTTTCGCTTGTTTCGCACGTGTGTGTTTATTTATTTATTTTTTTATGTTTTTCACTCGATTCGCATGTGTCTGTGTTTTTTTTTTTTTTTGTATTTTTGGCTTCATTTGCACGTGTGTGTGTTTTTCGCTTGTTTCGCACGTGTGTGTTTATTTATTTATTTTTTTATGTTTTTCACTCGATTCGCATGTGTCTGTGTTTTTTTTTTTTTTTGTATTTTTGGCTTCATTTGCACGTGTGTGTGTTTTTCGCTTGTTTCGCACGTGTGTGTTTATTTATTTATTTTTTTATGTTTTTCACTCGATTCGCATGTGTCTGTGTTTTTTTTTTTTTTTGTATTTTTGGCTTCATTTGCACGTGTGTGTGTTTTTCGCTTGTTTCGCACGTGTGTGTTTATTTATTTATTTTTTTATGTTTTTCACTCGATTCGCATGTGTCTGTGTTTTTTTTTTTTTTTGTATTTTTGGCTTCATTTGCACGTGTGTGTGTTTTTCGCTTGTTTCGCACGTGTGTGTTTATTTATTTATTTTTTTATGTTTTTCACTCGATTCGCATGTGTCTGTGTTTTTTTTTTTTTTTGTATTTTTGGCTTCATTTGCACGTGTGTGTGTTTTTCGCTTGTTTCGCACGTGTGTGTTTATTTATTTATTTTTTTATGTTTTTCACTCGATTCGCATGTGTCTGTGTTTTTTTTTTTTTTTGTATTTTTGGCTTCATTTGCACGTGTGTGTGTTTTTCGCTTGTTTCGCACGTGTGTGTTTATTTATTTATTTTTTTATGTTTTTCACTCGATTCGCATGTGTCTGTGTTTTTTTTTTTTTTTGTATTTTTGGCTTCATTTGCACGTGTGTGTGTTTTTCGCTTGTTTCGCACGTGTGTGTTTATTTATTTATTTTTTTATGTTTTTCACTCGATTCGCATGTGTCTGTGTTTTTTTTTTTTTTTGTATTTTTGGCTTCATTTGCACGTGTGTGTGTTTTTCGCTTGTTTCGCACGTGTGTGTTTATTTATTTATTTTTTTATGTTTTTCACTCGATTCGCATGTGTCTGTGTTTTTTTTTTTTTTTGTATTTTTGGCTTCATTTGCACGTGTGTGTGTTTTTCGCTTGTTTCGCACGTGTGTGTTTATTTATTTATTTTTTTATGTTTTTCACTCGATTCGCATGTGTCTGTGTTTTTTTTTTTTTTTGTATTTTTGGCTTCATTTGCACGTGTGTGTGTTTTTCGCTTGTTTCGCACGTGTGTGTTTATTTATTTATTTTTTTATGTTTTTCACTCGATTCGCATGTGTCTGTGTTTTTTTTTTTTTTTGTATTTTTGGCTTCATTTGCACGTGTGTGTGTTTTTCGCTTGTTTCGCACGTGTGTGTTTATTTATTTATTTTTTTATGTTTTTCACTCGATTCGCATGTGTCTGTGTTTTTTTTTTTTTTTGTATTTTTGGCTTCATTTGCACGTGTGTGTGTTTTTCGCTTGTTTCGCACGTGTGTGTTTATTTATTTATTTTTTTATGTTTTTCACTCGATTCGCATGTGTCTGTGTTTTTTTTTTTTTTTGTATTTTTGGCTTCATTTGCACGTGTGTGTGTTTTTCGCTTGTTTCGCACGTGTGTGTTTATTTATTTATTTTTTTATGTTTTTCACTCGATTCGCATGTGTCTGTGTTTTTTTTTTTTTTTGTATTTTTGGCTTCATTTGCACGTGTGTGTGTTTTTCGCTTGTTTCGCACGTGTGTGTTTATTTATTTATTTTTTTATGTTTTTCACTCGATTCGCATGTGTCTGTGTTTTTTTTTTTTTTTGTATTTTTGGCTTCATTTGCACGTGT
This sequence comes from Arachis ipaensis, assembly GCF_000816755.2. Taxonomy (NCBI): domain Eukaryota; kingdom Viridiplantae; phylum Streptophyta; class Magnoliopsida; order Fabales; family Fabaceae; genus Arachis; species Arachis ipaensis. The sequence continues at coordinate 62,145,918 of NC_029786.2, forward strand.
GTGTGTTTTTCGCTTGTTTCGCACGTGTGTGTTTATTTATTTATTTTTTTATGTTTTTCACTCGATTCGCATGTGTCTGTGTTTTTTTTTTTTTTTGTATTTTTGGCTTCATTTGCACGTGTGTGTGTTTTTCGCTTGTTTCGCACGTGTGTGTTTATTTATTTATTTTTTTATGTTTTTCACTCGATTCGCATGTGTCTGTGTTTTTTTTTTTTTTTGTATTTTTGGCTTCATTTGCACGTGTGTGTGTTTTTCGCTTGTTTCGCACGTGTGTGTTTATTTATTTATTTTTTTATGTTTTTCACTCGATTCGCATGTGTCTGTGTTTTTTTTTTTTTTTGTATTTTTGGCTTCATTTGCACGTGTGTGTGTTTTTCGCTTGTTTCGCACGTGTGTGTTTATTTATTTATTTTTTTATGTTTTTCACTCGATTCGCATGTGTCTGTGTTTTTTTTTTTTTTTGTATTTTTGGCTTCATTTGCACGTGTGTGTGTTTTTCGCTTGTTTCGCACGTGTGTGTTTATTTATTTATTTTTTTATGTTTTTCACTCGATTCGCATGTGTCTGTGTTTTTTTTTTTTTTTGTATTTTTGGCTTCATTTGCACGTGTGTGTGTTTTTCGCTTGTTTCGCACATGTGTGTTTTTTTAATTTTATTTTTTTTTATATTTTTCGCTTGTTTCGCACATATGCGTGTTTTTCACTCATTTGGCACGTGTGTGTGTGTTTTTTGCTCGTTTCGCATATGCGGGTGTTTTTTATCGTTTCGCACGTGTTTTTTTATTTTTTAATTTTTTTTGTTTTTCGCTTGTTTCGCATGTATGCGTGTTTTTCAATCGTTTCACACGCGCGTGTGTGGGTTTTTTTGTGTTTTTCACTCGTTTTGCACGTGTGTGTTTTCTTTTATTCTTTTATTGTATTTTTTCGCTCGTTTCGCACATGCCCATATTTTTCGCTTGTTTTGCACACATGTGTTCTTCACTCTTTTCGCACGTGTGCGTGTTTTTCGCTCGTTTCGCACGTGTGTGCATGTGTTTTTTTATTCTTTTATTCTATTTTTTCGCTCGTTTTGCACATTCTCGTATTTTTCGCTCATTTTGCACATGTGTGGTTTTTTTCTCGTTTCGCATGTATGTGTTTTTATTTGTGTTTTTCCCTCTTTTCGCATGTGTGCGTGTTTTTCGCTCGTTTTGCACTTGTGTGTGTGTTTTTTTGTGTTTTCCGCTCGTTTCGCACGTGCATGTATATTTTTTTTGTGTTTCGCTCATTTCAGACATGTTTGTTTTTCACTCGTTTCGCACGTGTGCGTTTTTCTTTGTGCTTTTTCGCTCTTTTCACACGTGTTCGTGTGTTGCGCTCGTTCTGCACGTGTGGGTGTTTTTCGCTCGTTTCTCACGTGTGTGTTTGGTTTTTTATTTATTTTTTGTTTTTCGCTTGTTTCGCACATTGTGTTTTTCGCTCGTTTCGCACGTGTGTGTGATTTTCTATATTTTATTTTTGTGTTTTTCCCTTGTTTCGCACGTGTGGGTTTGTGTGTGTGTGTTTTTTTGTGCTTTTCGCTCGTTTCACACGTGTGCGTGTTTTTCGCTCGTTTCACACGTTTGTGTGTTTGTCGCTCGTTTCGCATGTGTGTGTGTTCTTTTATTTTTTTTTTTTGTCTTTTTCACTCGTTTCGCACGTGTGCGAGTTTTTCGCTCGCTTCGCACGTGTGTGTTTTTCTTTGTGTTTTTCGCTCTTTTCGCACGTGTTCGTATTTTTCGCTCATTTTGGACGTGTGTGTATTTTTCGTTCATTTCGCATGTGTGTGTATTTTTTTGTTTTCTACTCGTTTTGCACGTGTGTTTTTTATTTTTTTTATGTTTTTTTCTCGTTTTGCACGTGTGTATTTTTCGCTTGTGTGTGTTTTTTTGCTTTTATTATTATTTTTTGTGTTTTTTGCTTGTTTCGCACATATGTAGGTTTTTTGCTTATTTTGCACGTGTGTGTTCTTAGCTCGTTTCGCACATGTGGGTGTTTTTTTTTATCATTTTGCACGTATATTTTTTTTATTTTTTCTGTTTTTCACTCGTTTCGTACGTGTGCATGTTTTTCGCTCGTTTCGCATGTGTGTGTATTTTCGCTTGTTTCGAACACGTGCAAAACGTGCGAAAAACACACACATGTGTGAAACGAGCGGAAAATACAAAAAAAAAAATAAACACAGACACATGCGAAACAATAAAAAAGACACGTGCAAAACTAGCGAAAAATACGAAAAAAACACGCACACGTGCGAAACGAGCGAAAACACATGCGAAACGAGCGAAAAATACGCACACGTGCGAAACGAGCGAAAAATGCAAAAAAAAAATACACACGTGCGAAACGATTGAAAACACAAAAAAATAAATAAAAAAACAAACACACACTTGAGAAATGAGCGAAAAACCTGCACACGTGCGAAACGAGCAAAAATCACACACACGTGCGAAGGGAACGAAAAACACGCATACGTGCGAAAAGAGCAAAAAACACAAATAAAAACACAGACGTGCAAACATGCAAAAAATATGCGCATGTGCGAAACGAGTGAAAAACACAATAAAAGAATAAAAAAATACACACGTGCGAAACCAGCGAAAACATCCACACGTGCAAAACGAGGGAAAAATACAACAAAAAACCACATACATGCATGCGAATTGAGTGTAAATACGCACACCTGCAAAACGAGTGAAAAACACGCACAGGTGCGAAACGAGCGAAAAACACGCAGACGTGCGAAACCAGCGTAAACACAAAAAAATAGAATAAATAAAAAAACACACGTATGAAATGAGCGAAAAACACACACGTGCAAGATGAGCGAAAAACACACATATGTGCGAAACGAGTGAAAAATACAAAAAATAATAATAAAATAAAAAACACACGTACGAAAAAGCGAAAAATATAAAAAAACCACACATACGTGAGGAACGAGCGAAAAACATAAAAAATAAATAAAAAACACACACGTGCGAAACGAGAGACAAACACTCACACAGGCGAAACGAGTAAAAAAACACAAAAAAAATACACACGTGCGAAACGAGGAAAAACACGCGCGTGAAAATAGTGAAAAACACAAAAAAAACACACACACACACATATACACGTGCGAAACGGGTGAAAAACACAAAAAAACCACACACACGTGCAAAACGAGTGAAAAAGTACACATACGTGCGAAACGAGCGTAAAACACAAAAAGACACACACACGTGCGAAAAAAAAACAAAATCACACGTGAAAAACGAGCGAAAAACACAAAAAAAGCACATATATGTGCAAACGAGCGAAAAACACAGACACGTGCAAAACGAGCGAAAAATACGCCCATGTGCGAACAAGCGAAAAAACACAATAAAAGAATAAAAAAACACACATACGTGCGAAACGAGCGAAAAACACAAAAATGATAAAACACACCCACGCGTGCAAAACGAGAGATAAACACAAACGTGCGAAACGAGAGAAAAACACGCACACGTGTAAAACCAATGAAAAACAAAAGAAAAAGAACACACATGCGAAACGTAAAAAACACACATATGTGTGAAACGATCGAAAAACACACACGTACAAAATGAGCAAAAAACACGCATACGTGCGAAACGAGCGAGAAACACAAAAAAATAAAAAAACACACACGTGCAAAATGAGCGAAAAACACACACACGTGTGAATCGAGTGAAAAATACAAAAAAAAACACACACACGTGCGAAACGATTGAAAAACACACACGTGCAAAACTAGCGAAAAATATACACAAGTGCGAAACGAGCGAAAAATACAAAAAAAACACACGTGCAAAACGAGCGAAAAACATGCACATGTACGAAACGAGCAAAAAACAAAAAAAACACACACACGTCCGAAACGAGCGAAAAATACACAATAAAAGAATGAAAAAACACACACACTCGTGCGAAACAAGCAAAAAAACCAACACGTGCAAAAAGAGCGAAACACACAAAAAAACCACACACCCCATGCAAAATGAGCAAAAACACACACACACGTGCGAAACGAGCGAAAAACACAAAAATGATAAAACACACCCATGCGTGCGAAACGAGCGAAAGACACACACGTGCGAAACGAGAGAAAAACACGCACACGTGCAAAACCAGTGAAAAACACAAGAAAAAACACACGTGCGAAATGATAAAAAACACACACAGGTGCGAAATGAGTGAAAAACACACATGTGCAAAATGAGCAAAAAACACGCATACGTGCAAAACGAGCGAAAAACACAAAAAAAATAAAAAAAACACACGTGCAAAATGAGCGAAAAACACACACATGTGTAAATCGAGTGAAAAATACAAAAAAAAACACACACACGTGCGAATCACGAAAAAAATACACACGTGCAAAAGTAGCGAAAAATACAAAAAAAACACACACACACATGCGAAACAAGCGAAAAACACGCACATGTACAAAACGAGCGAAAAACACAAAAAAAACACACACGTGCGAAATGAGCAAAAACACACACACGTGCGAAACGAATGAAAAACAAACACACGTGCGAAACGAGCGAAAAACATAAAAATAAATAAAAAAATCAAACACACACGTGAGAAACGAGCGAAAAACACGAACACGTGTAAAAAGAGTGAAAAAGAACAAAGAAAAACACACATACACCTGTGCGAAATGAACGAAAAACAGCCGTGTCCGAACAGCAAAAAACACAAAAACACACACACGCGCGCGTGTGAAACGAGCGAAAAACGCGCATACGTGCGAAACCAGCGAAAAACACAAAAAAACACACATGCGAACGATAAAAACACCCAGATGTGCGAAACGAGCAAGAAACACACACGCGTGCGAAACGAGCGAAACAAGCAAAAAATACATACACGTACGAAAGTAGCGAAAAACACACACGTGCAAAACGAGCGAAAAATACAAAAAATAACACACAAGCAAAACGAGTGAAAAACAAAAAAAATAAAAAACACACGTGCGAAACGAGCGAAAAACACTCATACGCGCAAAACGAGCAAGAAAACACAAGAAAAACACATACACATACGTCTGAAAAGAGCGAAAAACACACACACACATGTGCAGAACGAGCGAAAAACACGAACACATGTGAAAAGAGTGAAAAAGCACAAAGAAAAACACATACACATGCGAAACGAGTGAAAAACACACATGTCCGAAACGAGTGAAACATAAAAAAAATACACACGCACACGTGCGAAACGAGCGAAAAACACACAAAAACACACACGGGTGCGAAACGAGCGAAAAACACGCACATGTGCAAAAAGAGCGAAAAACACAAATAAAAACACACACGTGCGAAATGAGAAAAAACACACACATGTGCAAAATGAGCGACAAATACGGGGATGTGCAAAACAAGCGAAAAAATACAATAAAAGAATAAAAAAACACACGCACACACATGAGAAACGAGCGAAAAATATGCACACGTGCGAAAAGAGCAAAAAACACAAATAAAAACACACACACGTGCAAAACAAGCAAAAAATACGGGCATGTGCGAAACGAGCGAAAAAATACAATAAAAGAATAAAAGAAAACACACATGTACGAAACGAGTGAAAAACAGAAAAAAAAACCACACAAGCACGTGTGAAACGATTGAAAAACACGCACACGTGCAAAACCAGCGAAAAACACAAAAAAAAAAAACACATGTGCGAAACGATAAAAAAACACCCACATATGCGAAACGAGCGAAAAAACACAAAAAATAAAAAAAATACACACACATGCAAAATGAGCGAAAAACACACACACGTGTGAATCAAGTGAAAAATACAAAAAAAAACACACACACGTGCGAAACACTAAAAAATACACACGTGCAAAACTAGCGAAAAACACACAAGTGCGAAACGAGCGAAAAATACAAAAAACACACACGTGCAAAACGAGCGAAAAACACGCACACGTACGAAACAAGCGAAAAACACAAAAAAACACACACACGTTCGAAACGAGCGAAAAACACACACGTGCCAAACGAAGGAAAAACACGCACACGTGCGAAACGAGCCAAAAACACAAAAATAAATAAAAAAATCAAACACACGTGAGAAATGAGCAAAAAACACGAACATGTGTAAAAAGTGCGAAAAAGCACAAAGAAAAACACACATACACCTGTGTGAAACGAACGAAAAACAGCCATGTCCGAATGAGCGAAAAACACAAAAACACACACACAAGTGTGTAACGAGCGAAAAACGCGCATACGTGCGAAACCAGCGGAAAACACAAAAAAACACATGCAAAACGATAAAAAACACCCAGATGTGCGAAACGAGCAAAAAACACACGCGCGTGCGAAACGAGCGAAACAAGCAAAAAATACATACACGTGCGAAAGTAGTGAAAAACACACAAAGGTGTAAAACGAGCAAAAAATACAAAAAAAAACACACACACAAGCGAAATGAGCGAAAAACATAAAAAAATAAAAAACTCACACGTGCGAAATGAGTGAAAAACACTCATACGTGTGACGAACGGATTTCTGCTGTCAGTAAAGAATTTTTATAAAAGGTATGATTTACTATTGGTTATGGAAAAAGGTATAATTTTTGGGTTTCTGGAATAAGGAACTAGTAATTTTAAATGGCAAGAAGAATAAATTAATAGTTAGAAATTCTCTTGGCAATGTATGAGAACTAGAAATCCTATCCTAGTTATCCTTATCAGGTGTGATGAGAATTGGATTCTTCTCCCACTTAGTTAACCCTTACTAAATAAAGGAAATTCAAGTGGACTAATTAATTTGATCTTCAAATCCCAGTCAACTCCTGTGGAAAGACTAGCTTTAGAGTGATCCAAATCAATTAGCAATTCCCAATTTTAATTCAACTGCGGAGTTTGATGACTCAAGTGTTACCAATTACTTAACCAAAGCCAAAAGGGGAAAATATCTTAAATTAAATTGAAAGCATCATAAATAGAATAAAACAATCATCAATCTGAAATACCTCAAATTATATTAATTAAGAAAATCCTAACATGAATGGTTCATAAGCCAAATTGAAAAGATAAATAACAATTAAAGTAATAGAATAAATAAAAGTAGAAAATAAATTAAAGGAACATTGAACCTGTGATTGAAGAGAAGTAGCCTAAACATAATAGAAATCCTAAATCATAAATCCTAAGAGAGAGGAGAGAACCTCTCTCTCTCTAAAAACTACATCTAGAATCTAAAATTTTTGAATATGAATGTTGTATGATCTCTCCTTGTTGATTCCCCCATTCTCTGGCTTCTATTCTGTGCTTCTGGACTTGGATTTGGGCCGTAAAAGGGTCCAGAAATCGCTGGGGGCGACTTTTGTAATTTTCTGCACGTGGCGTCCGTCACACGTGCGCGTAGGTCACGCATACGCGTCATTTGGAGTTTTTCCTTGTCACGCGTACGCGTCAGTCACACGTACGCGTCGATGCCTTTTTGCGCTAGGCACGCGTCCGCGTCGTCCATGCGTGTGCGTCGCTGCCTTTCCTTCAAAACTCCATTTTTGTGCTTTCCTTCTATTTTTGTATGTTTTCTTTCTGTCCTCTAAGCCATTCCTGCCCTATGAAACTTGAAAATACTTAACACACAAATCACGGCAATGAATGGTAATAAAGGATAATTAAATTTAATATTTTTAAAGCATACGAAACATGTTTTCACATATATCATAAAATAAGGAAGGAGTAGTAAAACCATGCAATTTACATGAATAAATGGGTGAAGAATTGATAAAAACACTCAATTAAGCACAAGATGAATCATAAAATAGGGGTTTATCAACCTCCCCACACTTAAACAATAGCATGTTCTCATGCTAAATCCAAGAGAAAGAGTGAAGGTAGAATGGTGGAATCTTATGCAATGCAATCTATTCTAAATGCAAGCTACCTAAATGAATCATGCAATTCTAATTACTATTCACCTATATATATAGAGCTTACAAGTGGTTAATTTGATTCATATTTTCAAGGAACCACATATGCATAGCCAAGCCTAAATCATGTTTAAGCACTTTCACAATTGAGTTGAGTTAAAGGAATTCACAAACTTGCAAGACAATTAACAATTAAACAGGGATATATGGAAATGAGCTATTGAACCCTCACTGAATTTTGTGTTTACTCTCTAGTCACTCAGTGTTTGGGGTTAATCACTCTATTCTTTTCTATTCACGCTTTCTAAAATTTTGTTCTTCATCTAACCAATCAAAAAATATATAATGTATACATACAAACATCATGAGGTCTTTTTCAAGGTTGTAATGGGGCCAAGGTAAAGGTAAGGATATATATATAAGACTAAGTGAGCTAATAATTGAATCCTTGATTAGTCTAAGATCTCACCTAACATATACATACTCTTTCATAATTTTAAAATTATCCTAGTCTTTCCAATTTTCCCACTTTCGTGTCACATACTCATGTACCAATTTTAATTTGATTTTACCTTCATGTGCATTGATTTCTTTACTAAACTCCTTATTGGGATAATTTTGTCCCCTTATTTATTTATTTAATTAAAAAGGATTTTTTTTGAGATATAAACACAATATTTTCAATGCACATGGTATTTTAATTATTTTGGTTTCACATGAGCATGCTCCCAAATTTCTGATTATTTTATTAACTCAATACCTTTTTCCTATCATCCCATGTTCCCATAAATTTTTCCACACTTAGTTGATGCACAATCTCTATCTTAAGCTAACCAAGGATTCAACTTGGGATTTTTAATTTGTTTTTCTGCTTAAGGTTAGTGATGTGGTTATATAACAGAAGGGGATTAAAAGGCTCAAGGGGGCTAACAAGGGTGATGTAGGAGGTAGGCTTATTTGGGATAAGTGAGCAAAAAATTCAAATAATGGCCTCAATCATATGTGGGTATGTATCTACATTCTATATTTAGACATATAGATTGAAACAAAGTAAAGATTGCAAGCATAGAAAAGAAGTGCGAAACACACAAGAATGAAATTTATGGTTAAATGTAACCATACAATCAAGCTCAAAACTCACGGGTTGTGTGTTCTCTGGCTCAAAAACCATATATCAGTTATGTATGTCATGCAAGTAGAAATCAAGAGTTCCCATTATTCTCAATGTGAATCTTAGAATGGCTTTTATAAAAATAGGTATTTTCCTTGAAAAAATGTTATCAAAATAACCAACATTTATTGCTATATATATACAGTGTGTGGATTGTTGTGATTCTGTTATACTAAAGTCTCTAGTTTACTCCTTCTTTATTTTCAATTAAACCGAATTATTGTATGCTAAAAGGGTAAACTAAACTAATTAATCCATATATTCTATATCACAACTTAATAAGCTAAAAGTGCAAACTAAACTAAATATCTAAGATATATATATAAACCAAAGTGCAAAATGCAGAAATAAAGTAAAAATACAGCAAAAGAAAAATGTGCAAGTACTGAAAGACAAATAAGATAAGATAAAATGAAAATAAAATACAGAAAATAAACAAAATAGGATAAAAGAGAGTCTGAAAGTGGTTCACCAAAAAATAAAGTTCGCCAGAGATGGCGACCTCCCCACACTTAAATAATAGCATCGTCCTCGATGCTCAATCAAGTTAGGTGTGAAGAAGTGTCATCTCCGGAAGGATGTGCTGCTGGTATCTCGGTGGGCTCTGGTAGGGATAGTGCCTGAGGCTCTGCCTGGATCGGTACCTGTGGGTCTGATGGCTGTGTCTGTGGAGGCTCCTCATGCTGGGGCTCTGCCTGCTGATGCTCCTCACGTGCCTCTGCCGCATGATCATCCACCTCCTCCTCAGATGGCTCTGATGGTGTGTCAGGCTCGGAGGGGATGTTAGGGGTGCCGGACCGGATCATTAGCTTCAAGTGCTCATAACGCTGCTTGGTGCGGCGCTCCATCCTATCTAAGCGCTCGAAGAGTCGGCGCACCAGGTGGTAGATGGGCTCTAAAGCAGGTGGAGGTGCTGTGGTGATGGCTGGTGCAGCAGGAGTGGAAGGGGCAGCAGAAGATGTGGCTGCCTCAGCAGAGTCAGTGAGAAAGGGTGGTCGGTAGCCTAAAGCTTGGAACTTCCTACTGTGTGGGATAATTTTCTAGCATTCCGCGGCAGGTGGCTTTTCATCAACAATCTCCCAGGACACCTCAGCTCGGCGTCCCATCTGAGTAATCAGGTATGGAAGGGGTAGAGTGCCTCGGAGATGGACCCTAGACATATAATACCGGATGAATCTGGGGAGGTACAGGTCCTTGCCCTTCATAACACACCAAATGAGAGTGATCATGGCAGCTGGCACCTCTGTCTCATGAGTGCTAGGGATCACGTAATTACTCAGAATCTGCTACCAAAGCCTAGCCTCATTATTCAGGTAGATAAGCTTTATTCCCTTTGGGGTTACTGTTGACTTGCCCATGACCCAGGGGATAGTAGGATCAATAGCTATTCTCTGCTTCACTGCGTCCCAGTCAAATCGCATGAATCTCATATCCTCTTCAGCCTGCTGATAACCATCTGGTTTGTCGGATTTAGGTAGGAGATGGAGGATCTCTTTTATTGCTTCCTCAGTAACCAGTATCTTCTTGCCTCTAAGCTGCACGGCATCCAGGGTCGTTTTGAAGTAGTTACAGTAGAACTCTCTGACCCAGGATGAGTTGACTTCAGTCAAGTTCCTCTCCAAGTAGAACCAGCCTCGTTATTTAATTTGTTTTGAGGTGTATTGTTTGAGTTCTTCTGGGATTTTGAGTGTCCTTTCCAGGTATAGGTTCCTGGAAGTGGCAAAAATCGAATACTTCAGCTCACAGTATCTGTTGGCAAACTTGACAGGGTCTGTGGCAGTCAGTAACTGATCAGCCTTTTCCTGCGGGGTGATATTCTTTTCCCGCTAGGAATCATCATGGAGAATATCTAAGATGGTGGTAGAGGATTCGCCTCTTTTCCTTTTGTCTGTGGTTGCTTTGTCTTTTCCTTTACTTTTGGGGTCAGACATCCTGAAAATTAGAAGTACCAGGATACAGTTTAAGAATTAAAGCAGGAAAACAGGTAAGCAAATAGGGTTTTATCAATATAAGCATAGAGTGGCAAAAGAGGAATAAAAGAGCAATAAAAGCATGAAGTGAGTTAAATATAAGTAAGTTTTGGACTGTATTCAAGTTAAAAGTTGGAGAATAAAAATCACAATCCAAAATCTATAATATACAGAATCTTTGTTAATCAGGAAAAGCAGTACTCAAGCCTTCAAGTGGTTTTAAAGTGGTTAGTTGAAAGCTAATAGAAAAGTTAGAAAGTTAAAGTAGTTAAGAGTTAAAAATGAAGTCAAAGTAAGTGGCATGGTGTTGTGGTTCCTAGTTAACAAAATTTGCACAAACTTGAATAACAAGTAACTGACATGCAAGTAAATATTGCAGATTATTGATGATAATTCATAGAAAAGAATTGCAAAATTAAAGTAGAATCATCAATAATGTTGTTTAATGAATAAGGGAATCAGAAAGAATAAGAAAGCTAGCCCGTGCATTCATGAATTGCTTTGGTTGAAACCCTTTTGTGAAAAACTTGAAATTTCCAAAACTAATTCATGAATGGTAGTTGAGTGAAACAATTTGCTGAAAAAAATTGGGCAGCATTTCGGCTAAAATTTGGACTTTTCCGGGTAATAAACAACAGCAAAAATAGTTCATATGATAATAAGGTAATGCAGAAAAAAAGTAACAAATAGTAATTCATATGAATTCCGAATAAACAGACTCAATCTGCAGTAAAGAATAGTAAAGAACAGCATATGAACAGCATTATCATCGCAGCAAATTCAAAATTGCGAAACAGATAAAATAAGTAACAAAAACGGCGCAATTATCAGGCCTAAATCCACTAACCACATCCTAGCTACCTAACCACCTAAAATCTACTACGATCATGCATCTCTAACTATCCTAATTTGAATAAAATTTGAAAAACTAACTAACTAACTTGGAAGGGATTCGGTGATTGGCGTAACCTGGTGGGCAGAGGAACAGAATTAGGGCTCAGAGAGATGGTGGTGGTGGTGACACGGCAGCGCTGGGAGGCGGCACGGCGGCGATTCAGTGGAGGCAGGGTGGCACGGCGAGTTGGTGAAGAAAGGGGTTATGGGGGAAAGAGAGCAAGGGACAAGGAGGGTGGGGGTTGAGAGGGCGTGGTGGGTTGTGACGGCACGGCGACAAGGGTAGTGATGGGGCGGGGGCAGTGGAAGGAGAAGGGGAGAAGGGAAGGAAGAGGAGAGAAGGAAAGGAAGGGAAGGGTTTTGGCGAGGGCGGCGCGGTGGTAGGGCGCGGCACGGCGGTGCTGGGTGGGTTGGCGGCGGTGGTGGTTGCAGAGGAGGGAGAAGAGAGGTGCTGAGGGGTTGGGGGGAAAAAGGGATGCGAAATGGTTAGGGTTCTGTGTCGAAGGGGGTAAGTGTATTTAAATCCACGCGGACGCGTGGGTTACGCGAACACGTGGTTAGGGCGGAAAGGCAATGACGCGAACACGTCATTGACGCGATCGCGTGATTGAGGGATAATGAAAGTGACGCGTACGCGTGAGGCACGCGTACGCATCACTCAAAATTGTGCTAAACGCATAATTCCAGCGTCGTTTTGGCGCAACTCTCTGTTTCTGTTTAGGGGGCAATAATATTCACGCGACGCGTACGCGTCGCCCACGCTTTCGCGTGGTGTGTGTGAAGTGAAAGTGACGCGTTCGCGTCACTGACGCGATCGCGTGGCCCAATTTGTGCCTAACGCATGATAGCCGCACGATTCCAGCCCAACTTTCTGGGCGTTGGATTGTTACGTCGATTTCGACTCGACGCCCACGCATGGCCCATGCACATGCGTGGGGTGCTTTTTTTTTTTGAATATGCAAAATGCAAAATGCAATGCTGATATGGATGTTATGAATAATTCCAGGTTCAATAAAAATAGAATAAGATAAAACTTAAAAACAAACAGAACGAAATTAAATTAAAATTGAAAAGGAACGATCATACCATGGTGGGTTGTCTCCCACCTAGCACTTTTAGTTAAAGTCCTTAAGTTGGACATTTGATGAGCTTCCTGCTATGGTGGTTTGTGCTTGAACTCATCCAAAAATCTCCAAATTCCAGTAGCCTCCGGGATCCCAAACTAGGCATGTAGAGCCCTTGAGCAGTTTCAAACAGGTTTTCAGGCTCCCGAGGTGTTGAATGTTATAATAGATTCCAGGATCCCAAACCTTGCTTTTATACCCGCCTTTGTCTCGATCTATATTTTTCCAGCCGGGTAGTATGGAATTTGAATTCTCATTAAGACGACCAAACATCTTCCGAGACCCATTCAATCGAACTTGATACCAATCTTTGCACTTCAAATTGAAGCGTGGAACCTTATTGAATCTTGCATACCAACTCTGAGTACGAACCATTTCCCTCTTACTCTTAAAGCCGCAAAGAGTTCTAAGCTGGCCATCTGTTTCAAGCAAACCATATTCAAGTGGAAAAGTAAAGATAAAGGCTAAGGATTTTACCCACTTGAAGTTTGTATTGGGTGGTAATAGCCTTGGGATAGGTGTTTCCAGTGGTTTTGCAAGCTCTACTCCCTTGTATTCTTCTGTGAATTCCTCCACTTCTTTGCAATCTTCTTCATCTGCAACCACGTCTTGATCACAGTCTTCGATATCTTCCTCATCACTGAAGTCATAAATCGGAGGTTGAGAAAAGTCTACCTCCGCATCATCTTTGCATTCACTTAGGGAAAATTCTTCAATCTCAAAGAATTCACTTACGGATGCAAGTTCATTACCAGGAGAACTTGACTCGTGATTATCATCATCAAGGAAACTCGCTTCTTGAGTTGTTCCGTCTAGTTCTTCATAAGATACATGCTTTGGGGGTTGTGCACTATCCTCCTTAGCATCGATTGAAAACTGCTTGGCAGAATTTTCCACAATTCTGGATTCCCATGGAGGTTCAGCATCTCCTAAGTCTTCAACCAATTCTTCTTCTTCGATAATTTAGGCTTCCTCCACTTGTTCCAGTACAAAGTCATGCTCCGCACTGTCCACTGGAGTTTCTAGTATCTCCTTCATGCTACGTTCTTCATTAGATTGTCCACATGAAGCCATGGGGGTTCCTTGAGTGTCCGAACGTCGGAAAGGTAATCGATTTATCGCTTGATTCAATTGGTGAAGGGTTGCATGAAATTTATTCACTGTTTCCTTGAGACGCTCCTGTGATTCTCTGGTCGATAGATATGGACCTGGTGCATATGGAAGTGGTGGTTCTTGGGAGTAATTGGAATGGAATTGGGGTGGGTAAGGGTTAGGGTCATATGGAGGTGAATGGTAATGGGTAGCTTGTGAGTATGGTGGTTCATAGCTATGTTGAGGAGGTGGTTCATAGGCATATGATGGGGCTTGTTGGTAACTACAAGGGGATCCACCATATCTATCATCTTGGTATGCACCTCGGAATGGCTCTTGACCATAGTATACTGGTGGGTGTTGGTTGTCACGAAGAGGTCCACCATGACTATTGTCTTGGCCTGCATTGTAGAATGGTCGTTGTCCATGGTATCTTGGAAGGTGTTGTTGCCGAAAGGGTTGATCAGATCCTCGTGGCTCTTTCCATCTTTGATTGTTTCGACCTTGATGCATGTTCCTGTTATAGCTTCCATTCTTTTCAACAATATTAGAACCAAACTCAAAGCGACGAGGGTGAGAACTCATAGTAGCTAATAAAAATTAAAAACAAAAATAAAAGCAAATAAACAAGCAAAATAAAATATTTACAATAACCAATAATAAGGCACACGCTTGCAATTCCCCGGCAACGGCGCCATTTTGACGAACGGATTTCTGCTGTCAGTAAAGAATTTTTATAAAAAATATATTCGCGTTGTAAGTATAGTTTCTAAACCAACAGAGAATCCTTTCGTACAAAAATTTGGTTGTCATAAGTAACAAAACCCAATAAAATTTATAACCGAAGTATTTAAACATCGGGTCGTCTTCTCAAGGAATTGCAGGGAGGTATGATTTATTATTGGTTATGGAAAAAGGTATAATTTTTGGGTTTCTGGAATAAGGAACAAGTAATTTTAAATGGCAAGAAGAATAAATTAATAATTAGAAAATCTCTTGGCAAGGTATGAGAACTGAAAATCCTATCCTAGTTATCCTTATTAGGTGTGATGAGAATTGGATTCTGCTCCCACTTAGTTAACCCTTACTAAATAAAGGAAAGTCAAGTGGACTAATTAATTTGATCCTCAAGTCCTAATCAACTCCTGTGGAAAGACTAGCTTTAGAGCGATCCAAATCAATCAGCAATTCCTAATTTTCAATCAACTGCTGAGTTTGATGACTCAAGTGTTACCAATTACTTAACCAAAGCCAAAAGGGGAAAATATCTTAAATTAAATTGAAAGCATCATAAATAGAATAAAACAATCATCAATCTAAAATACCTCAAATTATATTAATTAAGAAAATCCTAACATGAATGGTTCATAAGCCAAATTGAAAAGATAAATAACAATTAAAGTAATAGAATAAATAAAAGTAGAAAATAAATTAAAGGAACATTGAACCTGTGATTGAAGAGAAGTAGCCTAAACATAATAAAAATCCTAAATCATAAATCCTAAGAGAGAGGAGAGAACCTCTCTCTCTCTCTCTCTCTCTCTCTCTCTCTCTCTAAAAACTACATCTAAAACCTAAAATTTTTAAATATGAATGTTGTATGATCTCTCCTTGTTGATTCCCCCATTCTCTGGCTTCTATTCTGTGTTTCTGGACTTGCATTTGGACCGAAAAAGGGTCCAGAAATCGCTGGGGGCGACTTCTGCAATTTTCTGCACGTGGCGTCCGTCACGCGTGCGCGTGGGTCACGCGTTCGCGTCATTTGGAGTTTTTCCTTGTCACGCGTATGCGTCAGTCACGCATACGCGTCGATGCCTTTTTGCGCTAGGCACGCGTCCGCATCGTCCACGCGTGCGCGTCACTGTCTTTCCTTCAAAACTCCATTTTTGTGCTTTTCTTCCATTTTTGTATGTTTCCTTTTAGTCACTCAGTGTTTGGGGTTAATCACTCTATTCTTTTCTATTCATGCTTTCTAAAACTTTGTTCTTCATCTAACCAATCAACAAATATATAATGTATACATACAAACATCATGAGGTCTTTTTCAAGGTTGTAATGGGGCAAAGGTAAATGTAAGGATATATATATATATATATGAGGCTAAGTGAGCTAATAATTGAATCCTTGATTAGTCTAAGATCTCACCTAATATATACATACCCTTTCATAATTTTAAAATTATCCTAGTCTTCCCAATTTTTCCACTTTCGTGTCACATACTCATGTACCAATTTTAATTTGATTTTACTTTTATGTGCATTGATTTCTTTACTAAACTCATTATTGGGGTAATTTTGTCCCCTTATTTATTTATTTAATTAAAAAGAATTTTTTTGAGATATAAAAACAATATTTTCAATGCACATGGTATTTTAATTATTTTGGTTTCACATGAGCATGCTCCCAAATTTCTGATTATTTTATTAACTCAATACCTTTTTCCTTTCATCCCATGTTCCCATAAATTTTCCCACACTTAGTTGATGCACAATCTCTATCTTAAGCTAAACAAGGATTTAACTTGAGATTTTTAATTTGTTTTTCTGCTTAAGGTTAGTGATGTGGTTATAGAACAGAAGGGGATTAAAAGGCTCAAGGGGGCTAACAAGGGTGATGTAGGAGGTATGCTTATTTGGGATAAGTGAGCAAAAAATTCAAATAATGGCCTCAATCATATGCGGGTATGTATCTACATTCTATATTTGGACATATAGATTGAAACAAAGTAAAGATTGCAAGCATAGAAAAGAAGTGCGAAACACACAGGAATGAAATTTATGGTTAAATGTAACCATACAATCAAGCTCCAAAACTCACGCGTTGTGTGTTCTCTGGCTCAAAAACCATATATCAGTTATGTATGTCATGCAAGTAGAAATCAAGAGTTCCCATTATTCTCAATGTGAATCTTAGAATGGCTTTTATAAAAATAGGTATTTTCCTTGAAACGAGTGAAACATACAAAAAAATACACACGCACACGTGCGAAACGAGCGAAAAACATGCACACGTGCGAAAAGAGCGAAAAACACAAATAAAAACACACACGTGAGAAATGAGAAAAAAATACACACGTGCAAAACGAGTGACAAATACGGGGATTTGCAAAACGAGCGAAATAATACAATAAAAGAATAAAAAACACACGCACACACGTGCGAAACGAGTGAAAAATACGAACACGTGCGAAAAGAGCAAAAAACACAAATAAAAACACACACGTGAAAACAAGCGAAAAATACGGGCATGTGCGAAACGAGCGAAAAAATACAATAAAAGAATAAAAGAAAACACACACGTGCGAAACGAGTGAAAAACACAAAAAAAACCCACACAAGTGTGTGAAATGATTGAAAAACACGCACACGTGCAAAATCAGCGAAAAACACAAAAAAAAATATAAAAAAACACATGTGCGAAACGATAAAAAAACACCCACATATACGAAACAAGCGAAAAACACACACACGTGCCAAATGAGTGAAAAACACGCATATGTGCGAAACGAGCGAAAAATATAAAAAAATAATAAAATAAAATAAAAACACGTGTGTGTTTTTTGCTCATTTCGCACGTATGTGTGTTTTTCGCTCGTTTCGCATGTGTGTATTTTTCACTTGTTTCGCACGCGTGTGTTTTTTGCTCATTTCGCATGTGTGTCTGATTTTTTTGTGTTTTCCGCTCGTTTCGCACATGCACTTGTTTTTCGCCTGTTTCACACGTATGTGTGTTTTTTCGCTCGTTCCGCACGTGTGTGGTTTTTTTTGTGTTTTTGACTCGTTTCGCACGTGTATATAGGTGTGTGTGTGTGTGTGTGTGTGTTTTGTGTTTTTCGCTCTATTCACACGTGTGTGTGTTTTTCGCTTGTATCGCGCATGTGGGTGGTTTTTTTGTGTTTTCTGTTGGTTTCGCACGTGTGAGTATTTTTCGCTCGTTTCGCATGTGCGTGTGTTTTTCACTCGTTTCGCACGTGTACGTGTTTTTTTCTCGTTTCGCATGTGTGCATATTTCACTCGTTTCACACGCGTGTATGTGGTTCTTTTGTGTTTTTTACTCGTTTCGAGCATGCGTGTATTTTTTGCTCGTTTTGCACGTGTGTGTTTTTTGTTGGTTTTGCACGTGTGTGTGTTTTTATTTGTGATTTTCTCTCTTTTCGCACGTGTGCGTGTTTTTCGCTCATTTCGCACGTGTAGGTGTGTTTTTCTGTGTTTTTTCCTCTTTTTGCACGTGTTCATGTTTTTCGCTCGTTTTGCACGTGTGTGTTTTTCGCTCATTCCGCACGCGTGTGTGTTTCTTTTGTTTTTTTCGCTCGTTTCGCATGTGTCAGTGGTTTTCGCACGTTTGTGTTTTTTATTTATTTTTTTATGTTTTTGTATTTTTCGCTTGTTTCTCATTTGTGAGTTTTTTATTTATTTTTTTTTGTGTTCTTCGCTCATTTTTCCCATATGTGTGTTTTTCGCTCGTTTCGTACGTGTATTTTTGTACCTATTTTTTTATGTTTTTCGCTCATTTCGTACGTGTGTGTCTTTTTTTTCTATTTTTTGCTCGTTTGCACATGTGTGTGTTTTTTGCTTGTTTCGCACGTGTGAGTGTTTTTCTTTATTTAATTATTTTTTTGTATTTTTTGCTCGTTTCGCACGTATACATTTTTTTCGCTCATATCGCACGTTTGTGTATTTTTCGCTCGTTTCACACATGTGGGTGTTTTTATCGTTTTGCACGTGTGTTTTTTTTTTTCGCTCGTTTCGCAAGTGTGTGTGTGTTTCTCGCTCATTTCGCACGTGTGGGTGTGTGTTTTTCTGTGTTTTTTTCTCTTTTTGCACGTGTTCGTGTTTTTTGCTCGTTTCGCACGTGTGTGTTTTTCGCTCGTTCTGCATGTGTGTGTGTTTCTTTTGTTTTTTTCTCTCGTTTTGCATGTGTCAGTGTTTTTCGCTCGTTTCGCACGTGTGTTTTTTATTTATTTTCTATATGTTTTTCGCTCGTTTCGCAAGTGTGTGTGATTTTTTTCTATTTTTCGCTCATTGCTTGTGTGTGTTTTTTTATTTTTATTTTTGTGTGTTTTTCGCACATTTTGCACGTATGTGTGTTTTTCACACATTTCGCTCGTTTCGCACGTGTGTTTTTTTCTATTTTTGGCTCGTTTTCACACAAGGGTGTATTTTTCGCTCGTTCTCTCGTGTGTGTGTTTTTTTATATTTTATTTTTTTTGTTTTCCGCTCATTTCGCACGTATGCGTGTTTTTCACTCATTTCGCACGTGTTCGTATTTTTCGCTCGTTTTTGCACGTGTGCGTGTTTTCTGCTCGTTTTCACACGTGTGCGTGTTTTCAGCACGTTTTCGTGTGTGTGCGTGTTTTTCGCTCGTTTCGCACGTGTGCGTGTTTTTCATCGTTTCGCACGTGTGTGCTTTTTTTTATTTTTTTTGTTTATCGCAGGTTTCGCACGTGTGTGTTTTTTGCTCATTTCGCACGTGTGCGTGTTTTTTGCTCCTTTCGCACACGTGTGGGTGTCTTTTTTCATTTTTGTATTTTTTGCTAGTTTCGCACGGGGGTGTGTGGTTTTTTTTGTTTTTCGCTGTTTTGCGTGTGTGAGTGTTTTTCGCTCGTTTCTCACGTGTGTTTTTTTATTTATTTTTGTTATCTTTTTCGCTCGTTTCGCACGTGTGTGTGTGTGTGTATTTCGCTCATTTCGCATGTGTGTGTATGTGTCTGTTTTTTATTTTTGTGTTTTTCGCTCGTTTCGCACGTATGCGTATTTTTCGCTCGTTTTGCACATGTGTGTCTTTTTTATGGTTTCGCACGTGTGTGCTTTTTTTTTTTTGCTTTTCGCTGGTTTCGCTCACATGTGGGTATTTTTTTCATTTTTATATTTTTCGCTCATTTCGCATCTGTGCGTGTTTTCGCTCGTTTCTCACGGGGTGTGTGTTTTTTTTATTTTTCGCTTGTTCCGCACGTGTGGGTGTTTTTTTGTGATTTTTGCTCTTTTTGCACGTGCGAGTTTTTCGTTCATTTCGCACGTGTGTGTTTTTCACTCGTATCGCACGTGTGTGCATTTTTTTTGTTTTTCACTCATTTCGCCCGTGCACATTTTTCGCTCGTTTCGCACGTATGCGTATTTTTCGCTCATTTAGCACGTTTGTTTCTTTTGCTCGTTTTGCACGTGTGTGTTTTTCGCATATTTCGCACGTGTGCGTGTTTTTCGCTCGTTTCGCATGAATGTATGTTTTTCGCTCATTTCGCAGTTCGCACGTGTGTGTGGTTTTTTTTTTTTTGTGTTTTTTGCTTATATATATAATCGATTATTAAGTTATAATTAATTTCTAACTCAATTTTTGGCAATTAAAATTTAAATGATTAAAATTATTAAATGCTGAATATTTTGTAACTAACTAATTTTGTTTTTGTTATTAAAATTTTAAAAAAGGTGAGTTGTTAATCAATTCTGAATTCAAATTTAAATTTAAATTTGTGTAAGAAAATATTTTGAATTTTTTTTACTAACCAGAATTAATTTTAAAATAAAAAATTATTTTGTACATCATATTATAAGATAGTGTAGTCATTCGTTTTTTCTTTAATGGCAATTATTGTCAAATAAAATGATATAAAAATTGAAAAAATATATTTACCAATCTAGGAATAATAATTCATTTTTCAATAGAATAAATTATATATTGAATAACAAAAGTTATTATAGTTTCTTTTTACACAAACTAATATAGTCAACGACGGTATTTTGGTAATATTACCAAGAAATATTAATCAATCTAATAGTTTTTGTAATGACATAAGTTTATAAGTTTAGAAACTTGAAAATCATGTCATAAAATATAAAATTTTAATCGGTAACAATGTTGATCATATTGTTTGACTTCCTGAATGAATATGATACCAATAAATAAAACTACCACAGTTAAATTTCAACAAAGGCAAATCTTCATAAGTATTGTTGTCATTAATGAGAATTTTTCTACTCTCAAGACAAATACTATTTTCTTTCACTGTATTTTCCAACTCGGCAGGTCGAGAACTAATCCTCCACGGATTGAAGCTCCATTTATTAAGGGTCTGCCGCTAGCTAATGAGTTGTTACATACACAAGGCGGTATTCGAAACTCTAATACTTACTTAGGTAGACGAGTGAGATGACCACTCAACCAATCCAAATCAATTAAGATAAATATTAATTATTTTTAATAATTTTTACATTAAAAATAATTAAACTTTGATTTTAATTATAATTTTATAAAATATTTATAGTAATAATTATTATATATATTTTTTGTTTAATCTTTTTTAATGTAAAAATTTATATATTTTTACATATACTAGTTATACATAAAGAAAAAAAAGAAGAGTTAAAATAACAAGCTAAGAGCAATAAAAATGATGATTCTTATAATTTTGTGTGGTCATCTATATATAGTAGACCAGAAGACTATGATTATCTAACAAAATTAATTTGTATTTATTGTATTCAATTTGAATAAGTAAGAAATCATCTTATTTTAGTTTAGTCTTTAATTCAGATGATTTGAATTTGACTCAATACCAAGATTCAGTTTTGCCAGTTTTTTTAAGCGACGATTTTTGCTATTACCTGAATCGGTACAGTCAAAGGTTCCTGGTTCGACTGGTCCGATCGGTTTTTCGAATCTTGGTATTGAGCCAAATTTAAATTATGTAAATTAAGAACTAAATTTAAATAAGATAATTTTTTACTTATTCAAATTGAATGTAATAAATACAAATTAATTTTGTTAGATAATAATAGTCTTTTAGTCTTTTATATATATATGGCCAAACAAAATTATAAGAAGTATCATGTTTATCGCTTTTGCTATTTCAACTCTTTTTTGTTATTTTTTTTTATGTTGAATTTTTTTTATGTATAAATATTTTCAAAATGAGAAGGCATGTATGAGTATTTCATTGATTTTTTGTTTGACGAACTGTAGTCCGAAAATGTTTTAATTTAGACATTCTACTACTGCGGATGAAAATTGGACTTGTAGTAATTTAGTGTGGACAGTGTACTTTTTATATTATTGAATAGAAGAATATTTGTTAAAATAAATATACCCATTGTAATGAATTTTCTTTTTCAATATTTTATTTTTTACCTAACAAACATCCATATTGAATATATTATTTTTATCAGAAGGCATACATGATTGATTAATAATTCTGTGTAAAAATACTCTTGTGGTGACTAAGTATTATATCGTTAATTCGCTAACACTATTAAAAAATAGTTATTACAGATGAATATATAGATTTTATCCCACGGAAATACAGACAGAATTAGAATTTTTTGTCAAAAAAAAAAAAAAAAAGAATTAGTATAAATTATAGACGAAAAAGAGAATTTGCCAATCATTCTATCGAAAAAATTAATTTTTTCGTGAAAAATGATTACCAACAAAAAATCCTTCTGTGATTAAGTAAACAAAAATACTGCATTTTATTAAATTATTACAGACAAAAAATTCGTCTATAATTTAAAACATTCCTATCGAAAATGTTGAATTAAACCTAACCTACTCCCTCTCATCTCTCTCAGTGGCAGCCCCCATTCAAACCGTTTCGAGCTCCATTCACAAATGAAACACGAGCTTCTTCCTCCGTCGCACGAGCTACTTCTTCTCTCCGTGGCTGCTACTTCTGCATCTTCCGATGGCTCTTTCACTTATTATCATTTGCTTGGATGAACGTTGAATCTGTTCTGTTCTGCTCTGTTCAAGTAATTTGTAATTCAATTAAATATTGTTTTGGTAGGCACTAAAAACCAGCAACTATGGTTATGAACCTATGCTTCAAAATTGTGGAATTTCTATAAGCACTGGCTTTACTCAAGTGGATGGTAGTGTTCTGCCTTTGCCAAGGGTATTTAATATTTATTTTTGTCATTGTACTCTTGAAACTTGTTTATTGTGTGTTGCCTTGTTGTTCTATTTGAATTTGTGACCTGAGGTTTTCTTAGTTATGACTTGGAAGGTCACTTGTTCGAGAAATGATTTTTCTCATTTAGCAAATGCTCTAGTAACTTGTTTTTTCTTGACTCCCACATGAAACTAAATGAAAGTCCTTTTTAAAAATCCTTTGTTTGAAATATGGATTTACATGGAAAAATTATCTTTTTGCTACTGTCATATCTAAATGCTATGCTGCCTCTGATGAATTATAAATTATTTTAAAGTTCCCTTTGCTGTTTGTGGCATGTTGGTATTATTTTTTGTTTCTTTTTTTTACCTACCTAAGCAAATGATGTTAAGTTCTTGCTGGTAGTTATTCTTGTTTGAGGTTACTTGCTTGTTAGATTTACAGAGACAAATTCTCACAGACAACTATCTACGTAAACTTCATGTACGTTTGTGTTTGATTTTTATGTTACAGAAGAGGCAATTCGAAAATCTACTGCACAAGAGCAGGATGATATTCAAGCTTTGAGGTTTGTTACCTTATTTATATATATAATTATAAAGGATTCTATTATACTTGCTATATTTGTTACTTTATTTATATATATAATTATAAAAAATTTTGTTTTACTAAATGAAAGTCCTTTTTAAAAATCCTTTGTTTGGAATATGGATTTACATGGAAAAATTATCTTTTTGCTACTGTCATATCTAAATGCTAGCTACCTCTGATGAATTATAAATTATTTTAAAGTTCCCTTTGCTGTTTGTGGCATGTTGGTATTATTTTTTGTTTCTTTTTTTTACCTACCTAAGCAAATGATGTTAAGTTCTTGCTGGTAGTTATTCTTGTTTGAGGTTACTTGCTTGTTAGATTTACAGAGACAAATTCTCACAGACAACTATCTATGTAAACTTCATGTACGTTTGTGTTTGATTTTTATGTTACAGAAGAGGCAATTCGAAGATCTACTGCACAAGAGCAGGATGATATTCAAGCTTTGATGTTTGTTACCTTATTTATATATATAAAGGATTCTGTTATACTTGCTGTATTTGTTACCTTATTTCTGGTTTTGGAACCTTTTAAGTTATAACTCCATATTTATGATTTTGTCCT
The DNA here is from genome assembly GCF_000816755.2 of Arachis ipaensis. Lineage (NCBI taxonomy): Eukaryota > Viridiplantae > Streptophyta > Magnoliopsida > Fabales > Fabaceae > Arachis > Arachis ipaensis. Next base: position 62,170,136 of record NC_029786.2, read on the forward strand.
GTGAAGTGTTAGCTCGTAGAGAAGTAGTAATTAGAGTATGTATCACATTCACAATTGTGGCGTTAACATTGCACTCTATCTGTTTGTATAAATGTCTCACCCAATAACTGAAATTTTTTTGCAGCAAAACCGTGTTATTTTTTTCCTTGTAACAATTACAGCTTTAGATAAATGGAAACCAAGTCATTTGAGGAACCTTATTCCACCGACGATGAGGTCTACTTGCAAAATGCAAGTGATGAAGATGATAATGACAGTACCTTTTCTTCCAGCTCCACCACCAAGTTACAGTTCAGGTCTTTTCTTCCTTGATATGTAGTATATACTTGTGAGAGTACTCAAGTGAATTCTTTGAGTAAAAAAATCATTTGATCTTAATGGTAAAAAGTTGAGTCCTCATAGAATTACCGGAAGCCAGATGTAGATAATTAATACCAGAAAGGAAAAAATTGATATTATCAATGAGGGCAAGAAGTATGAGAACCTGCAATAGGAACATAAACAAGATGATGCATGCCTATTCCTAGCGCAGGCCATGAGCTCATGCGTCGGTTGTCTACCCGCAACCCGACGTTACTCGGAGTGAACCCCGAATATGGTCCGTTTACTGTGTCAATTAGACACCTTGGCATCACGGTTACCCGTGTCAATTAGGCCTCATTATAATAACAGTTCAATGTGTATCACAGTAAGAAACAGTGCTATCAATTAGGCGAACATTCCCGCATTAGCAATCTCAAGCTATCAATTAAGCGGGCCCTTTCGCATTAGCAGTTTGGCACAAAAGTCTAATTAAACATACAATATGCTATCAGTTAGGCGGACATTCCCGCATTAGCAATTTTAGACTATCAGTTAGGCGGGCACTTCCGCATTAGCACTCGGCACAAAGGCCCATTCAATATAATTCTCAACTTTTATTTCATTCCTTGTTCCTCATTCTTTTTCTTTCCCTTTAAGTATCTTTTTCATCCTTTATTTCTTACTTTCTTTCCTTTCCATTATGCCTCCGCATAGCCTTACAACTAAACACACCTCCACATCACCAAGTAGCTAAAAGTACCTCCACATCACCATGAAACTAGGCGTACCTCCGCATCACCATTTAACTTTAAACGTTTTCTAGGGATAACTCACACAACTTTGATTAACTAGGTTCATACATTCTACCAAATTTGTACATATCCTTTGGTTCTAAGCCAAGTTTTACCACGTTTAGATTAGAATTGAATTAGATAGCCAGCTTAATAAAATTTGCTGCTGCACTAAAGAGAATTCAGAAAAAGTACAGCAAGCAGCCCTGTTTTTGATAAATCTATAATAAATTCAATTCTAATCCATTTCTTCTAAATTTTGGTGAGATTACAGTCAACATACCTAAGTTTCAGAATCCACAAGTTTCAGGTTCATATCACTTCATTTGATTAATTAATTATCAATTGGAAGTGGAGCCCTGTTTTCATAAACCAGTTCAGAGTTTCCAGCAAACAACCGACCTTCCATGTGACTTATCTAAGTGTACAAAATAGATATGAACATGAAACTTGTACTCACTTAAAATAGACTGATAGATCTTTAAAATCCTTTTGAAATCAACTCAAAATTCTGTTTAAATTAAAAGTTATAGCGTCTGGAAGTTGGTACTGTAGAACCAGAAAACCAGAAAAATCTGCAGCAACCACTAAACTTCAAAAAATCATATCTTCCAAACCCCTTGGCCAAATTCCCTGAAATTTTTATGTAATATTCAAGACACACTAAGGTTTTACAGAAAAATAGTTTCATCTAAAAATTAGGTCTCTACTGCTCCCAAAATGTCATTCGTTCTGCTGCCAATTATGCAGATTTCTGCAGAAATTCTGCAGAAAGTATTTCCAACAACCTCACATACCAAATCCTATATCCAAGCCTAGGATTCATCTAAAACCACATTTCTAACTTTCTTTTGACTAACCAAAGTTGCCCAAGAACTCTTAATTCAATATATCACAATTTCATATCATAGGTGCAACGTAACCATATTATCACAGCATCCACTCTTCAGCATTTCATCTATAACAACATATCTCAAATTCTGATTCATCAAATGAATTTCCAGCAACCATAGCAACATTTCATACACAAAATCATCATCAACAAGCACTAGCAACAAATATAACTTCAAAATACACAACATCGTCAATAATTACTACATTAAATCATTAAACCAATCACCAACTATAACCATGATTCAACTCAATTCCAACAATTATTCACACAAAGCAACCATAAATCATTTGCAGTTACTCATTTAATTTTATTGGCATTCATAACTTAAAACATTTATTTTTTAAAACAAATCCCCTACCTCAGTGTCACTATTAAAAGAAATCGGAAGCGGAATTACGGTGAGACAGCTGACTGGACCATTACTAGCCACGCAACAATTTTAGTCAAGATAACAGCGGCATTGCACCCCATCACAACCGGAGGAACAGCCACAACATTAGCTCCCACAACAGTGATCAGGTTTGTAGATACGGAAAATTGGAATCCAATGGAATTGGAAATAGAAATGGCTCTGGAAATTCAAAACAGAGCATAGACCAAAGTTGGATTAAACAAGAACAAGCATGTTAACAAGATATTTGCAGAGTAGGGCGTGTAATTGGAGCAGGGATAAGGAATAAAGGTTAAACCAGAGCAATTGATGTTGAACCTAATTGGAACGCGGATAGGGCAGCAGCGGCTCTAGCCCCTTCTTCTTGCTGGTAGTAGCGGTAGTGATGGCTAGGGTTTGGCGGTGATGGCTCCTCCAACAGCGGCGATGTGGCTCAACGGCGGCAAAGCTTCCCTTCCGTTCTCTGGTTCGCGCTTTCCTCATCAACGAGGGACTGATGGCGGCTTGGCGTTGGCGGCGACGACTCCAGCGCGGCGGCAAGGCACGGATGACGGGATTGCAGCGAACACGACGGGCTCCTGTTCTGTTCCTCATCGCAGCGCTTCCTTTCTCCCTGAACCATTGTCAATGGTGGCACAGCAGCCCGACGGTGACGGTGGCGCGATGATTCGGTGGTGGGGAGACGAAGACGCGTGGCTTCACGGACGGTGAGGCGCAACGCCGGCGCGGGACAGCCCCTCGCCTCTCCTCTGCCTCCCATCGCCAGCTCTCACTCTCGGATCTCTCTTTGCTTCTGTTTTTCCTTTTCCCTTTCTCCCTTTCTTTCTCTTAATCTGTCTCTGTTCATGTGTGTGGGTGTGGGGTAAAGGGAAAGAAAAATGGCGGTGGTGAGTGAGTCATGAGGGAGGGTGAGTGTGGCTCACCAAGGAGTTGACAGATTAGAGGGGTACGTGTGTGTAGGTTGGATAGGAGGAGTTAGGGTTTCAATTTGGGGATTGGGTTTCGTGTATGAAATTGGGGATTTTGGGTAATTTAGTAATTTTAATAAATTTAAAGGTAATAGAATAACAATTTAAAATTTAACTCATTCTCTTTTTTTTATATTTTTTTAATTAGGAGTACTTTGGTAATAAAAATTAAAATTTTAGTAAAAAGAAAAATTTTAAAACTAAGTTAAACTTTACGGACGATTTTGTAAGTAAAAAAATGTTAGGACGGAAAAAATTTTCAATCCTTATTTTAGGGAGAAAAATCATACTTAACCCTAAAAAAAACTAATTAGATTTCATTTGTTTTCAATGAGGTGAATGAGTTTTTAGGCCTAATCATAGTTAGAGTTGAGGAAGGTAAAAAAATACTAATATAAATACTATTTATTTTTAATACTCAATAATAAAAAAATATAAAAATTAAAACTAATATTATTCCATACAAAATAATAAAACATATATTATACTAAAAATATATTCAATCAGTATTTGTTATCATAATTTATCGATTACGTTATGACAAATATGGTTATTAAAAAAATTAAAATTAACTTGCACGCTATTAAAATATGTCTTTTTTTTTTTCAAAAAGTCCAAAAAATATCTGTAGATACTCAAAAAAATTTGCGTTTTCTAAAGAGAAAATAAAACAGAGACTTGCAAAGATGGAAAAGGAGCCCACCATGCTCTTTCTGAGTATCCATTACCATACCTAATTAGCAACAGAGATCTAATCTAAGCCGATTTGAAAGGGGATACGTGGACTTCATCTACATTGGGATTTAAGGTAATGAACTTAAGTCGAATTTGGGACCCTAATAATGCGCTTAGATTGATCTTGCTTTCTTTTGAGTCAATGTTATAACAAATATTATATTATATATACAAAAGTTTGATATATTTACAAGATAATTTTTTATTGAAATTAAGAAAATTTTTTAAGTATTTTTTTTCTTTTAGTTTTTAAATATTTTTAACAATAAATCAATCCTCAATAAATTATACATTAGCCCTATCAAAAAAATAAATAATTAATACATTAGATATTTTTATTTATATACTAATATATATTATTGATTATTAAGTTATAATTAATTTCTAACCTAATTTTTGGTAATTAAAATTTAAATAATTGAAATCATTAAATTCTATATATTTTGCACCTAATTTATTTTATTTTGTTATTGAAATTAAAAACATGGTGAGTTGTTAATTATATCTAAATTCAAATTTGGGTAAGAAAAAAAATGATTTTAAATTTTATCTAACTAATCATAATTAATTTTAAGATAAGAAATTACTTTATACATCATATTGTAGGATAGTGTGGTCATTTGTTATTCTTTAATGGCAAATATTATCGAATAAAATGTTGTAAGAATTAAAAGAAAATGTATTTACCAATTTAGAAAATACTAATTTATTTTTCGATCAAATGAATTATTTTATTGAATAACAAAAATTGTTATTGATTTTTCTTCACATTAATTAATACTCAACGGTGATGTTCTGGTAATATTACAAAAAAAATTTAATCAATATAATAGCTTTTGTAACGATACAAGTCCATAAGTTTGAAAATCTAAAAATCATGTTATAAAATATGATTTTTTTTTACTTCAAAAATAAATACGATACCAATAAATAAAATTTTTCCAAGTAAATTTTAACAAAGATAAATCTTCATAAGTATTGCTAGCAATGAGAAATTGTTTTGCTTAAAGACAAATACTGTTTTTTTAAATAGATTTTCTAATTCCGCAGATCGATGACTAATCCACTTCTCAATAAGCGGTTCTTGTTCCTCTTAAATTTGGTTTTCTGTGGTACTATTGTTCTTTATTTTCTCTTCTTCTTTCCCAATTGCTGGGTTCTTTCTTTCTCTGCTATAACTTTGAATAATGGGAACGGAGTAATGTGATCAAGGCTCTACTGTGGGTGAATTTCGGAGGCTCGGTTCAACAAAATTTCTACGGTAAATGCGAGGGGAATTGTTGGTGCTTTTGCAAAATCTGATTGTTTAGGATTTTAAAGAATGTATGAATCAACAATGGTGAGTGAAGAAACTTTATTATCTGCACGTTTCGGTAACATTTCGGTAATGGGGATGATTCCCCCCTTTTTGTTGTTGGTTCTCTTTATAAAGATGCCCCCCTTTTCTCTTTCCCATCTCCCGAAAATCTTTTGCATTTTGGTGCTTAACTTCGGAATCCATTGTAAAGATGACTTTTTTGTGCAAGAAAAGAAAAAGGGTTTACTTTTTTATTATGTTGTTACTTCTTGGTTATCGTGGGAATGAATTGGTTTTGGATAAGTTGGTTTTTCTGTTATTGAATTACAGACAATTGAGTTTTGCCATTTGATAGTTCTGGGATGCACTGTTTTCTCTCTTCTGGACTTTGACTTTTATTTCAATTCTACCTTGCATAATGTATGTTTGAGCCTTTTGGAAAAAGAATTTGTCGCAGAATGATATATGATTGACTTTTACAGCATGACAAACTTAGTTGCAGAATTTTTTCAATTCTTTTGCGATGATTTTTTTACTATGTGGATCATATAACATGTTGTCCCTTAAAAGGTTGTGTAATGATTTGTTGATGATAAAATTGTGTGATAATGTCCATGATGCTTATGATCCTAGAAAATTAAAATGTGTGGAAGGGTAATATAGTTGGCTTTTTCTGTCCAATTATATTGAAACGTAACCATATATGTGGCCCTATGAATTGTGATGAAGGATTTTAGTCCTTATGACCTGATAAAATCATTTTGATGAAGGATTTTAGTCCTTATGACGTGATAGAATTGGATAAGATGATATGCGTGGTCCTACAAAATTGAATTGTGGCAAAGTATCTTAGTCCCTATGACTCAAGAAAATCGGATACAATAATTTGTGATCCTATGAAATTGAAGTGTGATGAAAGATCATAGTCCCTATGACCCGAAAAACTCAGATATAATGATGTGTGGCCCTATGAAATTGAATTGTGGCAAAGGATCTTAGTCGCTATGACCCGACCCGAAAATATCGGATACAATGATGTGTGGCCCTATGAATTTGAATTGTGGTGAAGGATCTTAGTCCCTATGACCTGAGTTTATTGGATATGATGATATGATTGACCCTTATACTGCAAAATGATGTTATTTGGCTTTTTTTGACCCATGAATATTGAAGTTTGATAGTAAACCCTATGACCTTAAAATTTGGTGAAGGGTTTCTGGCTCCAAATGTGGTGAAGGATCTCGTGTCCAAAATACTATTTTTTATCTCTCTGATGTTTCTTGTTCATGCTTTGAAATTTATCAGAAAGAGTGAACAGTAAAATCTGATTTTTCTTACCACAAGTAGCTTTGCACAAGCTTTGAAAGATGAGATAATTATTTTGTTGAAAATGTTAGACAAACAAAAAATAATTGACTGACTGAATTTATTGTCAATTTGTGCTTTACAAAATTGTGTGCAAATCGTTTCTCTTATGGAATATATTCATGTCCAAAAAAGAAAAAGGTTTGCTTTCGATTATTGGTGTTATTTTTTTATTATCTTGGGGATGAGTTAGTTTTGGAAAGGTTGGTTTTTCTTCATTTCCCCAACTATTTTTCTGTTATTAAGGACAGTTGAGTTTTGCCATTTGATAGTTATAGGGATGGACTGTTTTCTCTATTATTTTTATGATTTGGATGCGACTCTGGACTTTGAATTTATTTTAATTCTACCTTGCACAATGTATGTTTGAGCGTTTGAGAAATGCATTTGTTGCAGAATGATATAGGACTGACTTTTACATCATGACAAACTTAGTTGTAGAATTGTTTCAATTCTTTTGCGACGATTTTTATTACTATATGGATCAAATAAGATGTCCCTTGAAAAAGTTGCGTAATGATTTGTTGATGGTAAAATTGTGTGATAATGTTGATGATGCTTATGATCCTAGAAAAATGAAATGTATGGAAGGGTAATTTAGTTGGCTTTTTCTGTCCAATCACATTGAAAAGTAATGACATATGTGACCCTATGATGAAGGATCTTAGTCCTTATGACCCGATAAAATTGTAATGATGATATATGTGGCCCTACGAGATTGGATTGTGACGAAGAGTAATATGTTTGTCCTATATGACTGCAAAATCAAATTGTGGCGATGTATGATATATCTGGCTTTTTCTATCCAACAATATTGAGATGTAATAATATATGTGGTCTTGTGAAATCGAATTGTGATGAAGGATATTAGTCCCTATGAGTCTATAAAATTGGATATGATGGTATGCTTGACACTTACTTTGTGAAATGATGTCATCTGTTAATTTTTACTCTAGAATATTGAAGTTTGATGGTATAATTGATGATATGAAGTTGAAATGGTGAAGGATCTCCTAGTTCCACAATAGAGTTTTCTTTCTCTATTAGCACAATATGAAATTTATCAAATCTGGTTTTTCTCATGCTTGAAATTTATTCGCACTGGAATCTGGTTTTTCTCAGGCAACATATATAGGCTGTTACTTGCTTTGAGAATTGAAAGATATCATAGATATGAGTGATTGAATTCATTGTTAATTTGTGTTCCACAAAAAAAGTATAGAACACATACTCTTTGAATTTGTCATTCTAATTCTCTATACTAATCTATTATAATATGTATGCTAATCTATGTTAATTAGTCTCATTTTGAGATTCTTCATCAATCTCAACTCAAGGGAGATGCGAGTTGGTAGAATACATGTTCACTGCAAGGAATTATGAGACCTCCCATGGGATGATCATATCCACTTCCCATGAGATAATCATATCCAAACTCTTCCTCAACTTCACTCAACTCTTAGAATGAAGCTTGGTTCAAATATGAAATGGGAATCACATAACGCTTTTGATTATCTCCGACATACACTGCAAGATAACCCTTTGGGACTTGTATGAATTTTGAAATTGCTTGCTTAGCTGAGAATAATGCCTTTCCCCATTTTTCTTGTGTATGTAGGGAATGGAAAGAGCAAGGGAAAGCTCTAGTGCTTAAGAAGAAGGTGTTCAAGTATTGATCTTTAGATTGCCAGGGAGTTGTGTTGTGTTGTTTTTGAAGGCAAGAGAAATGATTGTTGAAGGGAGTTAAAAGATGGGGTCATGCATATGAAATCACGTGATGCTGTTTTAGAGTCTCAAACAATGGCCAATAATAGATCATAGCCTCCTACATGTTAAGGTGTAACAGCCAACTAGTATATATATGTGAGATGAATTATTATGAAGTTGAAAGCTATAGATAAATGGACTTAGAGGCGTCTATGCAAACTAAGTCTAATGTTGCATCATGTTTCCCATAGTTTGAGAAGTTCCACATTATGTTGCCCTTGAAAGGTGAAGTTTATATAAATACTTTGTTTAACAAACCCATAGATAAGGTCCTGAATCTTGATCATCATTTATTGATTTCATTATCAGCACCTAAGACACATGTGAGATGTTACCAACTAATGGAAGAGATATACAGTACATTGCAAGAGCAAGAACTAGGTTTTACTTGTGCATTAATAAAGATTTCTATCAATACCATGTGATTTCTTGTGATCCCTTGTACATATTACGGTAGACCCCATCTTATCAAATATTATTTCTCAAGGAAGCCCTTAGTAACTATATGCAGTATATGTACTCAAACAAAAAGGAAGAATTCAGTTATGATAATCCAAATAGAGGTCTCACAATTCCATGCAGTGAGGATGCATTTCTAAACTTCAGTTCTCAATTTCTCCTTGGAGCTCAATTTTTGTAAGAGCCATTCAGTCATTCACTTGCTTATAATTTTGTTAGACTGATGATCTATATTCACTTGTTCAGTATATCATTTGAATAAGTTAAATTCATTAGAGAATTGAATATAACAATAGCAACAAGTGTTTTAAGTTGCAACAGTATCATGCCACAAGTTCATAACTACTTTCTCATTCAGAAAAAAACCTCTACAATTCCATAGGATTGAAAGCAAGATGGAAAGTCTCCACAAGACAAAGAATGAAGTGCCTTCTGTACAAATATCTCTCAACTAATTTATCTACATACTAATAGCATGATCTACATCTCATTCAAGCGAGAATCGATATTTAGAAACTCATCCTCACTGCACGGAATTGTGAGACCACCCATTGGATGATCGTATCCATATTCTTCAACTTGACTCAACAATTCTTGAAATAAAGGTTGGTTCAAGTATGATATCGGAATACAAACCGCCTCATGTTGTCTCCAACATAGACTGCAAGGTAGTCTTTTGGTACTTCAAGCCCCTTGGAAATTGTTTTCGCTGCCCTTCTAATACTTGGGATGCGCAAACCCATATTGTGTATTGATTTTTCAAAGAACTTGTATGAGAAATAAGTATTTCAGTTAGGATACTTGAGGATGCAAATGACTTGTGATGCTTTAGACCTCAAGAAATTTGGTATATATGGATGCTAAGGGAAAAGTAGGGAACCTTTATTATTTTTGAGGAGTGATAAGGGATCACATGGCATTGTCTTGGAGGTGTTTCTATGGATTGCTAAGTTGAGAAGGATTGCGTACCCTATTCTGATATAGTGGCTAACAAATTAACCTTTTGAAAGAAAAGATATATGCACAGCATAGGTGACACAAAAAATAAGTCCATGCATTAAAACATACTTAATTTATTAGTAGATATGCTTTAGACATCACACGTTTTCGTTTTCTTTTTCTCTCCCTTAGGTGAGTGTTTTTCGTTCGTTTCACGCGTGTGTTTTTTTATTTTTTGTGTCCCTTCGCTCATTTTGCACGTGTGTGTATGTTTTTTTGTGTTCTTCACTCGTTTCGCACGTGTGTGTTTTTCGCTTGTTTCGCACGTGTGTGTTTTTCGTTCGTTTTGCACTGCGCATTTTTTGCTCGTTTCGCACGTATGTGTGCTTTTTGCTCATTTCGTACGTGTGTGTATTTTTTTTGTGTTTTTTGTTCGTTTTGCACATGTATGTTTTTGGCTCGTTTAGCACGTGTGTGTTTTTTTATTAATTTTCGCTTGTTTCGCACGTGTATGTGTTTTTCTTCTCTATTTTTTCTGTGTTTTTCGCTCGTTTCACACATACATGTGTTTTTCGCTTGTTTTGTACGTGTGTGTTTTTTTGTTTTTATTATTTTTTTGTGTTTTTCGCTCGTTTCGCACATATGTAGGTTTTTTGCTCATTTTGCACGTGTGTGTTTTTTGCTCGTTTTGCACATGTGGGTGTTTTTTTTTATCATTTTGCACATGTGGGTGTATTTCGTTCCTTTCACACGTGTGTATATTTTTCACTCGTTTCTCACGTGCGTGTTTTTTTATTTATGTTTTTGTGTTTTCCGCTTGTTTCGCACGTGTTTTATTATTTTATTTTTTTATTTTTCTTGTGTTTTTCGCTCGTTTCACACGCGCGCGTGTGTATTTTTTTGGTGTTTTACGCTCGTTTCGCACCTATGTGTGTTTTTCGCTCATTTCACACGTGTATGTATATTTGCTTTTGTGTTTTTCGCTCGTTTCACACATGTGTGTTTTTTGCTCATTTCGTGCGCGTGTGTTTTTCTTTGTGCTTTTTCGCTCTTTTCGCATGTGTTCGTGTTTTTTGCTTGTTTCGCACGTGTGTGTGTTTTTCGCTCGTTTCACACGCATGTGTGTGTTTTTCTTGTGTTTTCTTGCTCGTTTTGCACGTATCAGTGTTTTTCGCTCGTTTCGCATGTGTGTGTTTTTTTTATGTTTTTCGCTCGTTTCACATGTGTTTTTTTTTTGTAATTTTTGCTCCTTTTGCACGTGTGTGTGTTTTTCGCTCGTTTCGCACATGTGTGTATTTTTCGCTTGTTTCGCTCGTTTCGGACGTGTGTGTGTTTTTCGCTCATTTCACACATGTGGGTGTTTTTTTATCGTTTCGCATGTGTGTTTTATTTATTTTTTTATTTTTTCCTGTTTTTCGCTGGTTTCGCGCGTATGCGAAAAAATAAAAAATAAAAAATGCACACATGCGAAATGAGCGAAAAACACAAAAACACACACACGTGCGAAACGAGCGAAAAACACCAAAAAAATAAATTAAAAAAACACACGTGAGAAACGAGCGAAAAATACAAAAAAAAAAAGCACACACGTGCAAAACGAGTGAAAAAACACAACAAAAGAATAAAAAAAGACATACACGCGTGCGAAACGAGCGAAAAAACCCGCACGTGCAAAAAAGAGCGAAAAACACAAATTAAAAACCGCACACAAAAATGAGCGAAAAACAAAAAAATGATAAAAACACACACGTGTGCGAAACGAGTGAAAAACACACGCGTGCAAAACGAGAGAAAAACTTGCACACGTGCAAAACCAGCAAAAGACACAAAAAAACACACATGTGCGAAACGATAAAAAACACACACACATGCGAAATGAGTGAAAAACCCGCATACATGCGAAATGAGCAAAAAACAAAAAAAATTTAAAAAACACACACGTGCAAAACGTACGAAAAATACACACATGTGTGAAACGAGCGGAAAATAAAAAAAAACATAGACACGTGCGAAACAATAAAAAAACACACGTGAAAAACTAGCGAAAAACACTCACAGGTGCGAAAGGAGCAAAAAATACAAAAAAATACACATACGTGCGAAACGAGCGAAAAACGCAAAAAAAAAATACACACGTGCGAAACGAGCGAAAAACACAAAAAAACAAACACACACTTGAGAAATGAGTGGAAAACCCGCACACGTGCGAAACGAGTTTTTAGCAAAAAACACATACACGTGTGAAAGGAACGAAAAATACGCACACGTGCGAAAGAGCGAAAAACACAAATAAAAACACACGTGCGAAACCAGCAAAAAACACACACGTGCAAACATGCAAAAAATACGTGCATGTGCGAAATGAGTGAAAAAACACCATAAAAGAAGAAAAAAAAATACACAAACACACGTGCAAAACCAACGAAAAACATCCACACATGCAAAACGAGGGAAAAACATAACAAAAAACACCACACACACGCGTGCAAAATGAGTGTAAATACGCACACATGCGAAACGAGCGAAAAATACGCACCCGTGCGAAACGAGTGAAAAACACGCACATGTGCGAAACGAGTGAAAAATACGCAGACGTGCGAAACCAGCGTAAACACAAAAAAATAAATAAAAAAACACACGCACGAAATGAAAAAAAAACCACATGTGTCAAACGAGCGAAAAACACACACGTGCGAGATGAGTGAAAAATACACATATGTGCGAAACGAGCGAAAAATACAAAAAATAATAATAAAATAAAAAATACACGTACAAAAAAGTGAAAAATACAAAAAAACCACACATACGCGAGGAACGAGCGAAAAACATAAAAAAATAAATAAAAAAATACACACGTGCTAAACGAGCTACAAACACTCACACGTGCGAAACGAGTAAAAAACACAAAAAAATACACACATGTGCGAAACGAGCAAAAAACACACACGTACGAAACGAGAAAACACACACACACACACATGAAAATGGCGAAAAAAACAAAAAAAAGCGCGCACACACACATATACACGTGCGAAACGAGTGAAAAATTTAAAAAAAAAAAACCACACACACGTGCAAAATGAGCGAAAAACACACATACGTGCGAAACGAGCAGAAAATACAAAAAACACACACGTGTGAAACGAGCAAAAAAACGCACATGTACGAAACAAGCGAAAAACACGCACACATGCGACATGAGCGAAAAACACACATACGTGCGACACGTGGAAAAAACACAAAAAAAAATAAAAAAATATAAAAAAAGCACACGCGTGAGAAACCAGCAAAAAACACACACGTGCGAAACGAGAGAAAAACACAAAAAAACACACAGACGTGCGATACGAACGAAAAACAAAAAAAATAAATAAAAAACAAAAACACACGTGAAAAACGAGCGAAAAACACAAAAAAAGCACACATTTACAAACGAGCGAAAAACACACACACGTGCAAAACGAGGGAAAAAACACAATAAAAGAATAAAAAAGACACACACACACACACGTGCAAAACGAGCAAAAAAACCCACACGTGCAAAAAGAGCGAAACACACAAAAAAACCACACACTCCCATGCAAAACGAGCAAAAACACGCACACGTGCGAAACGAACGAAAAACGCAAAAATGATAAAACCCACCCACGCGTGCGAAACGAGCAAAAAACACACACGTGCGAAATGAGAGAAAAACACAATAAAAGAAAAAAAACACACACACACGTGCGAAACGAGAAAAAAAATCCACACGTGCAAAAAGAGCGAAACACACAAAAAACCACACACTCCCATGAAAAACGAGCAAAAATACGCACACGTGCGAAACGAGCGAAAAACACAAAAATGATTAAACACGCCCACGCGTGCGAAACGAGCGAAAAAACACACGTGCGAAATGAGAGAAAAATACGCACACGTGCAAAACCAGTGAAAAACACAAGAAAAAAATGCACGTGCGAAACGATAAAAAACACACACATGTGCGAAATGAGCGAAAAACACACGAGCAAAAAACACGCATACGTGCAAAACGAGCGAAAAACACAAAAAAAAATAAAAAATACACACACGTGCAAAATGAGCGAAAAACACACACATGTGTGAATTGAGTGAAAAATACAAAAAAAACACACACGTGCGAAACACTAAAAAAACACACACGTGCAAAACTATCAAAAAACACACAAGTGCGAAAACGAGCGAAAAACACAAAAAAAACACACACGTGCGAAACGAGCAAAAAAGACAAAAATAAATAAAAAAATCAAACACACGTGACAAACGAGCGAAAAATACGAACACGTGTAAAAAGAGCGAAAAAGCACAAAGAAAAGCACCCTTACACATGTGCGAAACGAACGAAAAATAGCCATGTCTGAAATGAACGAAAAACACAAATACACACACACGCGTGTGAAACGTGCGAAAAACGCGCATACGCGCGAAACTAGCGAAAAACACAAAAAATAAAAAAACACACATGCAAAACGATAAAAAACACCCAGATGTGCGAAACGAGCGAAAAACACACACATGTGCGAAACAAGCGAAAAATACACACACGTGCGAAAGAAGCGAAAAACACACACGTGCAAAACGAGCAAAAAATACAAAAAAATACACACACAAGCGAAACGAGAAAAAACATAAAAAAAAAATAAAAAACACACACGTGCAAAATGAGCGAAAAACACTCATACGTGCAAAACGAGCAAGGAAACACATGAAAAACACACACACATACGTCTAAAAAGAGCGAAAAATACACACACGTCCACGTGCAGAACGAGCAAGAAACACGAACACGTGTGAATAGAGTGGAAAAGCACAAAGAAAAATACACACACACGTGCGAAACGAGTGAAAAACATACATGTCCAAAAGGGGTGAAACATACAAAAAAATACACACGCACGCATGGTAAACGAGCGAAAAACACAAAAAAACACACAATGTGCGAAACGATCGAAAAACACGTACACGTGCGAAAAGAGCGAAAAACACAAATAAAAACACACACGTGCGAACGAGAAAAAAACACACACATGTGCAAAATGAAGAAAAAATATAGGGATGTGCAAAACAGGCAAAAAAATACACTAAAAGAATAAAAAAACACACGCACACACATGCGAAACGAGCGAAAAATATGCACACGTGCGAAAAGAGCGAAAAACACAAATAAAAACACACACACACGTGCAAAACAAACGAAAAAATACAATAAAAGAAAACACACGCGTGCGAAACGAGTGAAAAACACAAAAAACCACGCGCGCGTGTGTGAAACGATTGAAAAACACGCACACGTGCGAAATCAGCGAAAAAACAAAAAAATAAAAAAATAAAAAAAACACATCTGCGAAACGATAAAAAACACCCACATATGCGAAACGAGCGAAAAACACACACGTGCCAAATGAGTGAAAAACACGCATATGTGCGAAACGAGCGAAAAATTTGTTGCTTGTTTCGCTCGTTTCGCACGTGTGTGTTTTTTATTTATTTTCTATATATTTGTTGCTTGTTTCGCAAGTGTGTGTGATTTTTTTCTATTTTTCACTCGTTTCGCACGTGTGTGTGCTTTTCGCTCGCTCGTTTCACACACGTGTGGGTGTGTTTTTTCATTTTTATGTTTTTCGCTCGTTTCGCACATGTGTGTGTTTATTATCGTTCTCTTATGTCTGTGCTTTTTTTTATTTTTTTTGCTTTTCGATGGTTTCGCACATGTGTGTGTTTTTCGCTTTTTTCGCACGTGTGTGTTTTTCGCTCGTTTCGCACACGTGTGGGTGTGTTTTTTCATTTTTATATTTTTCGCTCGTTTCGCACGTGTGCGTGTTTTTCGTTCGTTTCTCACGGACGTGTGTGTTTTTTTTTATTTTTCGCTCGTTTTGCTCTTGTGTGTGTTTTTCGCTAGTTCCGCTTGTGTGGTTGTTTTTTTGTGATTTTTGCTCTTTTTGCATGTGTGCGAGTTTTTCGTTCGTTTCTCACGTGTGTATTTTTCGCTCATTTCGCACGTGTGTGTGCATTTTTTGTTTTTTTCACTCATTTCACCTGTGCGCATTTTTTCGCTCGTTTCACACTTGTTTATTTATTTATTTATTTTTTCGTGTTTTTTGCTCGTTTCAGACGCGTGTGTGTGTTTTTCACTCGTTTCGTATGTGTGTGTTTTTTAATTTTAATTTTTTTGTGTTTTCCATTCATGTTGTACGTATGCGTGTTTTTCGCTCATTTAGTACGTGTGTGTTTTTTGCTCGTTTCGCACGTGTGTATTTTTCGCTCATTTCGCATGTGTGCGTGTTTTTCGCTCGTTTCGCATGAATGTATGTTTTTCGCACGTTTTGCACGTGTGTGATTTTTTTGTGTGTTTTTCACTCATTTCTCACGTGTATGTGTGTGTGTATTTTTTTTTGTTTTTCGTAAGTTTCACACTTGTGTGTTTTTCGCTCGTTTCGCATCTGTGTGTGTTTTTCGCTCGTTTCACACGTTTGTGTGTGTGTTTTTAAATTTTTCTTTTGTTTTTTGCTAGGTTTGTACGTATGTGTATTGTTCGCTCATTTAGCACGTGTGCGTGTTTTTTGCTCTTTTTGCACGTGTGTGCGGTTTTTTTTATGTTTTTCGCTTGTTTTTCACGTGTAGGTGTGTGTGTTTGTGTTTTTTCACAAGTTTCACACGTGTGTTTGTTTTGCTCGTTTTGCACGTATTTGTCTGTGTGTGTGTTTTTTGTGTTTTTAGCTCGTTTCGCACGTGTGCATATTTTTCACTCGTTTTGCACTTATGTGTGTTTGTCGCTCGTTTTGCACGTGTGTGTAGTTTTTTTTTATTTTTCGCTCGTTTCGAACGTGTGTGTGTTTTTCGCTAGTTTCGCACCCGTGTCTGTGTGTTTTTCGCTCTTTTTGCACGTGTGTGTGTTTTTCGCTCGTTTCGCACGCGTGTGCGTTTTTTTCCTCATTTCGGACGTATGTGTGTGTCTTTTTTCATTTTTTTCATCTTTTTTTATGTTTTCGCTCGTTCTGCATGTATGCATGTTTTTCGCTCATTTCGCACGCCTGTGTGTATTTTTCGTTCATTTCGCTCATGTGTATTTTTTATCGTTTCGCACGTATGTGTTTTTTTTGTGTTTTTCGATGGTTTCACACATGTGCTTGTTTTTTGTTCATTTCGCATGTGTGTGTTTTTCGCTTGTTTTGCACGTGTGTTTTTCGCTCGTTTCGCACGTGTGTGTTTTTCGCTAGTTTCGCTCACGCGCGTGTGTTTTTCATTTTTGCATTTTTCGTTTGTTTCGCACGTGTGTGTATTTTTTGCTTGTCTCGCACTTGTGTGCGCGTTTTTTTGTGTTTTTCACTCATTATGCCGTGTGCGTGTTTTTTGCTCGTTTCACACTTGTGTGTGTTTTTTTATTTATTTTTTTGTATTTTTCGCTCGTTTCACACGTGTGTGTGTCTTTCACTCATTTCGCATATGTGTGTTTTTTAATTTTTAATTTTTTGTGTTTTTCGCTCGTTTTGTACGTATGCGTGTTTTTCGCTCCTTTAGCACGTGTGTGTCTTTCGCTCGTTTCGCACGTGTGTATTTTTCGCTCGTTTCGCACGTGTGCGTGTTTTTTGCTCGTTTCGCATAAATGTATGTTTTTCGCTCGTTTCGCACGTGTGTGTGATTTTTTTGTGTTTTTCGCAAGTTTCACACTTGTGTGTTTTTCGCTCGTTTCGCATGTGTATTTTTTTCTCGTTTCGCACGTGTGTGTTTTTAAATTTTTTTTCTTTTTTGCTCGTTTTGTACGTATGCGTGTTTTTGCTCATTTAGCACGTGTGCGTGTTTTTCGCTTGTTTTGCATGTATGTGAGTTTTTTGCTTGTTTTGTACGTGTGTGTGATTTTTTGTGTTTTTCGCTTGTTTCTCACGTGTAGGTGTGTGTGTGTTTGTGTTTTTTCGCTAATTCATACGTGTGTTTGTTTTGCTCGTTTTGCACATGTTTGTGTGTGTGTGTGTTTTTTTTTTTGTGTTTTTCGCTCGTTTCGCACGTCTGCGTATTTTTCGCTCGCTTTGCACTTATGTGTGTTTTACGCTCGTTTCGCACGTGTGTGTTTTTCGCTCGTTTCACACCCGTGTCTGTGTGTTATTCTTTATGTTTTCGCTCTTTTTGCACGTGTGCGTGTTTTTCGCTCGTTTCGAACGCGTGTGTTTTTTTCTCATTTCGCACGTATGTGTGTGTTTTTTTCATTTTTTTCATCTTTTTTGTGTTTTCGCTCGTTCTGCACGTATGCATGTTTTTCGCTCATTTCGTACGCCTGTGTGTGTTTTTCGCTCATGTGTGTTTTTTATCGTTTCGCATGTGTGTTTTTTTGTGTTTTTCGATGGTTTCACACATGTGCTTGTTTTTCGATCGTTTCGCACGTGTGTGTTTTTCGCTCGCTTTGCACATGTGTATTTTTCGCTCGCTTTGCACATATGTGTTTTTCATTTTTGTGTTTTTCGTTTGTTTTGCACGTGTGTGTATTTTTTGCCCGTCTCGCACGTGTGTATGCATTTTTTTTCCACTCATTTCGCCCATGCGTATTTTTCGCTCGTTTCACACTTGTGTGTTTGTTTATTTATTTATTTATTTGTGTTTTTTGCTCGTTTCACACGTGTGTCTTTTTCACTTGTTTCGCATGTGTGTGTTTTTTAATTTTTAATTTTTTTATTTTTCGCTCGTTTCGCACGTGCGTGTTTTTTGCTCGTTTCGCACGTGTGTGTGTGTTTTTCGTTGGTTTCACATGAATGAATGTTTTTCACTTTTTTCGCACGTGTGTGTGGTTTTTTTTTGTTTTTCGCTCATTTCTCACGTGTATGTATGTGTGTATGTTTTTTTGTTTTTCGCTAGTTTTTCACGTGTGTTTTTTTTGCTCGTTTCGCACGTGTGTGTTTTTCGCTCGTTTCGCAAGTGTGTGTTTTTTTTCTTTTCTGTGTTTTTCGCTCGTTTCGTACGTGTGTGCTTTTTTCTTATTTTTTTGTTTATCGCTGGTTTCGCACATATGCGTGTTTTTTGCTCGTTTCGCATGGGGTGTGTGGTTTTTTTTTGTTTTTCGCTCGTTTCGCGCATGTGTGTGTTTTTCGCACGTTTCTCACCTATGTGTTTTTTAATTTATTTTTGTTATCTTTTTCGCTCATTTCGCACGTGTGTATGTTTTTTTTATTTGTATTTTTCGCTCGTTTTGCACGTGTGTGTGTGTTTTTTGCTCGTTTCGCATGTGTGTGCATGTGTGTGTTTTTTATTTTTTTGTGTTTTTCCCTCGTTTCGCGCGTATGTGTTTTTCGCTCGTTTCGCACATGTGTGTGTTTTTTATCGTTTCGCACGTGTGTGCTTTTTTTTTTGCTTTTCGCTGCTTTAGCACATGTGCGTGTTTTTTGCTTGTTTCACACGTGTGTGTATTTTTCGCTCGTTTCACACACGTGTGGATGTGTTTTTTCATGTTTTTCGCTCGTTTCGCACGTGTGCATGTTTTTTGCTCGTTTCTCACGGGGTGTGTGGTTTTCTTTTATTTTTCGTTCGTTTTGCTCTTGTGTGTGGTTTTTGCTAGTTCCGCACGTCTGGGTGTTTTTTTGTGATTTTTGCTCTTTTTGCACGTGTGCGAGTTTTTCGTTCTTCGCACGCGTGTATTTTTTGCTCGTTTCGCACGTGTGTGCGTTTTTTTGTGTTTTTCACTCATTTCGCCCATGCGCATTTTTCGCTCGTTTCACACTTGTACGTGTGCGTGTTTTTCGCTCTTTTCGCATGTATGTGAGTTTTTCGCTCGTTTTGAACATGTGTGTGGTTTTTTTTTTTTGTGTTTTTCGCTTGTTTCTCACGTGTAGGTGGGTGTGTTTGTGTTTTTTCGCTAGTTTCACACGTGTGTTTGTTTTGCTCGTTTTGCACGTGTCTGTGTGTGTGTTTTTTTGTGTTTTTCTTTCGTTTCGCACGTGTGCGCATTTTTCGCTCATTCTGCACTTATGTGTGTTTGTCGCTCGTTTCGCACGTGTGTAATTTTTTTTGTTTTTCGCATGTTTTGCACGTGTGTGTTTTTCGCTCGTTTCGCATCCGTGTCTGTGTATTATTCTTTGTGTTTTTCGCTCATCTTGCACGTGTGCGTGTTTTTCGCTCATTTCGCACGTGTATGTGTTTTTTGCTCATTTCGCACGTATGTGTGTGTTTTTTTATTTTTTAATCTTTTTTGTGTTTTCGCTCGTTCTGTACGTATGCATGTTTTTCGCTCGTTTCGCTCCTGTGGGTAATTTTTATCGTTTCGCACGTGTGTTTTTTTGTGTTTTTCGCTCGTTTCGCAAATGTGCTTGTTTTTTGTTCGTTTCGCCCGTATGTGTTTTTCGCTCGTTTTGCACGTTTGTGTTTCTCGTTCGTTTCGCACGTGTGAATTTTTCGCTCATTTCGCACGTGCACGTGTTTGTTTTTCATTTTTGTGTTTTTTGTTTGTTTCGCACGCGTGTGTATTTTTCACTCGTTTCGCACGTGTGTGCGCGTTTTTTTGTGTTTTTTGCTCATTACGCCGTGTGCGTGTTTTTCGCTCGTTTCACACTTGTGTGTTTGTTTTTTATTTATTTTCTTGTGTTTTTTGCTCGTTTCATAGGTGTGGGTGTGTGTGTGGGTGTGTTTTTTGCATTTTTCGCTCGTTTCGCACGTGTGTGTTATTTTTTATTTTTTTGGTGTTTTTCCCTCGTTTCGCACGTATGCGTGTTTTTTGCTCATTTCGCACACGTGTGTGTTTTTTGCTCGTTTCGCACCTGTGTGTTTGTCTTTTTTTGTGTTTTTCACTCATTTCGCCTGTGCGCATTTTTCGCTCGTTTTACACTTGTGTGTTTGTTTATTTATTTGTATTTTTTGCTCGTTTCATATGTGTGTGTGTTTTTCACTTGTTTCGCATGTGTGTATTTTTTAATTTTTAATTTTTTTTGCTCGTTTCGCACGTGGGTGTTTTTCGCTCATTTCGCACGTGTGCGTGTTTTTCGTTGGTTTCGCATGAATATATGTTTTTCGCTCGTTTCCCACGTGTGTGTGGTTTTCTTTTTGTGTTTTTCGCTCGTTTCTCACGTGTATATGTGTGTGTGTTTTTTGTGTTTTTCGCTAGTTTTCCACGTTTGTGTTTCTCGCTCATTTTGCACGTATGTGTGTGTATTTTTTGCGTTTTTCGCTCGTTTCGCACGTGTGTGTTTTTCGCTCGTTTCACACGTGTGTGTGTGTGTGTTTTTATTCTTTTTTGTGTTTTTTGCTCGTTTCGCACATGTGTGTGTTTTTTATCGTTTCGCACGTGTGCTTTTTTTTTGTTTATTGCTGGTTTCACACATTTGCGTGTTTTTTGCTCGTTTCGCACGAGGTGTGTAATTTTTTTTGTGTTTTTCGCTCGTTTCGTGCGATTGTGTGTTTTTCGCACGTTTCTTACGTGTGTTTTTTAATTCATTTTTGTTATCTTTTTCGCTCGTTTCGCACGTGTGTATGTATTTTTTATTTGTATTTTTCTCTCGTTTCGCACGTTTGTGTGTGTTTTTTGCTCGTTTTGCACGTGCATTTTTTTCGCTCGTTTCGCATCCGTGTCTGTGTGTTATTCTTTGTGATTTTCGCTCTTCTCGCACGTGTTCGTGTTTTTTGCTCATTTCGCACGTGCGTGCTTTTTGCTCATTTCGCACGTATGTTTGTGTTTTTATATTTTTTTAATCTTTTTTGTGTTTTTGCTCGTTCTGTACGTATGCATGTTTTTCGCTCGTTTCGCTCCTGTGGGTAATTTTTATCGTTTCGCACGTGTGTGTTTTTTTGTGTTTTTCGCTGGTTTCACAAATGTGCTTGTTTTTTGTTCGTTTCGCCCGTATGTGTTTTTCGCTCGTTTTGCACGTGTGTGTTTTTCGCTCGTTTCGCACGTGTGTGTTTTTCGCTCGTTTGCACGTGCGCGTGTGTGCTTTTCATTTTTGTGTTTTTTGTTTGTTTCGCACGCGTGTGTATTTTTCGCTTGTTTCGCACGTATGTGCGCGTTTTTTTGTGTTTTTCGCTCATTACGCCGTGTGCGTGTTTTTCGCTCGTTTCACACTTGTGTGTTTGTTTTTTTATTTATTTTTTTGTGTTTTTCGCTCGTTTCATAGGTGTGGGTGTGTGTGTATGTTTTTTACATTTTTCGCACGTTTCGCACGTGTGTGTTATTTTTTATTTTTTGGTGTTTTTCCCTCGTTTCGCACGTATGCATGTTTTTTGCTCATTTTGCACATGTGTGTGTTTTTCGCTCGTTTTGCACGTGTATGTTTTTCTTTTTTTTGTGTTTTTCACTCATCTCGCCTGTGCGTATTTTTCGCTCGTTTTACACTTGTGTGTTTGTTTGTTTATTTATTTATTTGTATTTTCTGCTCGTTTCACATGTGTGTTTGTTTTTCACTTGTTTCGCATGTGTGTATTTTTTAATTTTTTGCTCGTTTCGTACGTGCGTGTTTTTCGCTCATTTCGCACGTGTGCGTATTTTTTTTGGTTTCGCATAAATGTATAATGTATGTTTTTGGCTCGTTTTGCACGTGTGTGTGGTTTTTTTTTGTGTTTTTCGCTGGTTTCTCACGTGTATGTGTGTGTGTTTTTCTGTGTTTTTCGCTAGTTTCCCACGTTTGTGTTTCTCACTCATTTTGCACGTATGTGTGTATTTTTTGTGTTTTTCGCTCGTTTCGCACGTGTGTGTTTTTCGCTCGTTTCGCAAGTGTGTGTGTGTGTGTGTTTTTATTCTTTTTTGTGTTTTTCGCTCGTTTTGCACATGTGTGTGTTTTTTAACGTTTCGCACATGTGTGCTTTTTTTTATTTTTTTGTTTAACGCTGGTTTCGCACATGTGCGTATTTTTCGCTCGTTTCGCACTGGTGTGTGTTTTTTCATTTTTGTGTTTTTCACTCGTTTCGCACGAGGTGTGTGATTTTTTTGTGTTTTTCACTCGTTTCGCGCGTGTGTGTTTTTCGCACGTTTCTTATGTGTGTTTTTTTAATTCATTTTTGTTATCTTTTTTGCTCGTTTCACACGTGTGTATGTGTTTTTTATTTGTATTTTTCTCTCGTTTCGCACGTTTGTGTGTGCTTTTCGCTCGTTTCGCATGTGTGTGTATATGTTTGTTTTTTATTTTTTTGTGTTTTTCGCTCGTTTCGGACGTATGCGTGTTTTTCGCTCGTTTCGCACATGTGTGTGTTTTTTATCGTTTCACACGTGTGTGCTTTTTTTATTTTTTTCTTTTCACTGGTTTCGCACATGTGCGTATTTTTCGCTCGTTTCGGACGTGTGTGTTTTTCGCTAGTTTCGCACACGTGTGGGTGTGTTTTTTCATTTTTATGTTTTTCGCTCGTTTCTCACGGGGGTGTGCGTGTTTTTTCCGCTCGTTTTGCACTTGTGTGTGTTTTTCGCTAGTTTCGCACGTGTGGGTGTTTTTTTGTGATTTTTGCTCTTTTTGCATGTGTGGGAGTTTTTCGTTCGTTTCACACATGTGTATTTTTCGTTCGTTTCGCACATGTGTGCTTTTTTTGTGTTTTTCACTCATTTCACCCGTGCGCATTTTTCGCTCGTTTCACACTTGTGTATTTGTTTATTTATTTATTTTGTGTTTTTCGCTTGTTGCACACGTGTGTGTGTTTTTCACTCGTTTCGCATGTGTGGATTTTTTAATTTTTATTTTTTTGTGTTTTTTGCTCGTTTCATACGTATCCGTGTTTTTCGCTCATTTAGCATGTGTGTGTTTTTTGCTCGTTTCCCACGTGTGTATTTTTTGCTCGTGCACGTGTGTGTGTTTTTGCTCGTTTCGCATGAATGTATGTTTTTCGCTCGTTTCGAACGTGTGTAGTTTTTTTGTGTTTTTCGCAAGTTTCACACTTGTGTGTTTTTCGCTCGTTTCGCATGTGTGTGTGTTTTTCACTCGTTTGGCACGTGTATGTTTTTTAATTTTTTTATTTTCGCTCGTTTTGTTCGTATGCGTATTTGTTGCTCATTTAGGACGTGTGCGTGTTTTTCGCTCGTTTCGCATGTATGTGAGTTTTTCGCTCTATTTGCACATGTGTGTTTTTTTTGTGTTTTTCGCTTGTTTCTTATGTGTAGGTGTGTGTACTTGTGTTTTTTCGCTAGTTTCACACGTGTGTTTGTTTTGCTCGTCTTGCACATGTTTGTGTGTGTGTGTGTTTTTTTTTGTTTTTTTCGGTCGTTTCGCACGTGTGCGTGTTTTTCGCTCGTTTTGCACTTATGTGTGTTTGTCGCTTGTTTCGCACGTGTGTAATTTTTTTTTGTTTTTCGCTCGTTTCGCACGTGCGTGTTTTTCGCTCATTTCGCACGTGTGGGTATTTTTTTTGTGATTTTTGCTCTTTTAGCATGTGTGCGAGTTTTTCGTTCGTTTCGCACATGTGTATTTTTTGTTCGTTTCGCACGTGTGTGCATTTTTTTGTGTTTTTCAATCATTTCACCCATGCGCATTTTTCGCTCGTTTCACACTTGTGTGTTTGTTTATTTATTTATTTTGTATTTTTCGCTCGTTGCACACGTGTGTGTGTTTTTCACTCGTTTCGCATGTGTGTGTTTTTTAATTTTTATTTTTTTTGTGTTTTTTGCTCGTTTCGTACGTATGCGTGTTTTTCGCTCATTTAGCACGTGTGTGTGTGTTTTTAGCTCGTTTTTCATGTGTGTATTTTTTGCTCGTTTCGCACGTGTGTATGTTTTTCGCTCGTTTCGAACGTGTGTGTAGTTTTTTTTTTGTGTTTTTCGCTCATTTCTCACGTGTATGTGTGTGTATTTTTTTTGTGTTTTTCGCAAGTTTCACACTTGTGTGTTTTTCGCTTGTTTCGCACGTGTGTGTATTTTTTAATTTTTTTTTGTTTTTCACTCGTTTTGTACGTATACGTGTTTGTCGCTCATTTAGGACGTGTGCGTGTTTTTCGCTCGTTTCGCATGTATGTGAGTTTTTCGCTCGTTTTGTACGTGTGCGGTCTTTTTTGTGTTTTTCGCTTGTTTCTCGTGTGTAGGTGTGTGTACTTGTGCTTTTTCGCTAGTTTCACACGTGTGTTTGTTTTGCTAGTTTTGCACGTGTTTGTGT
>NC_029786.2:62195178-62208864 GCF_000816755.2 Arachis ipaensis
GTTTTTCGGTCGTTTCGCACGTATGCGTGTTTTTCGCTCGTTTTGCACTTATGTGTGTTTGTCGCTCGTTTCGCACGTGTGTGTAATTTTTTTGTTTTTCGCTCGTTCTGCACATGTGTGTTTTTCGTTCGTTTTCGCACTTGTGTCTGTATGTTATTCTTTGTATTTTTCGCTCTTTTTGTACGTGTGCGTGTTTTTCGCTCGTTTCGCACGCGTGTGTGTTTTTGCTCATTTCACACGTATGTGTGTGTTTTTTTTTATTTTTTTCATCTTTTTTGTTTTTTCACTCGTTATGCACGTATGCATATTTTTCGCTCATTTCGTACGCCTGTGTGTGTTTTTCACTCATTTCGCTCATGTGTGTGTTTTTTATTGTTTCACATGTGTGTGTTTTTTTTGTGTTTTTCGATGGTTTCGCACGTGCTTGTTTTTCGTTCGTTTCGCACGTGTATATTTTTCGCTCTTTTTCCACGTGTGTTTTTCGCTCGTTTCGCACGTGTGTGTTTTTCGCTCGTTTCGCACGCGCGCGTGTTTTTCATTTTTGCGTTTTTCGTTTGTTTCGCACGTGTGTGTATTTTTTGCTCGTCTCGCACTTGTGTGCGCGTTTTTTTGTGTTTTTCACTCATTACGCCGTGTGCGTATTTTTTGCTCGTTTCACACTTGTGTGTGTTTATTTATTTATTTTTTTTGTGTTTTTTGCTCGTTTCACATGTGTGTGTTTTTTTTTGCATTTTTCGCTCGTTTCGCACGTGTGTGTTATTTTTTTGGTGTTTTTCCCTCATTTCGCACGTGGCGTGTTTTTCGCTCATTTCGCGTGTGTTTGTTTTTCGCTCGCTTTCGCACGTGTGTGTGTTTTTCACTTGTTTCGCACTTGTGTGTGTGTGTGTGTTTTTTTCGCTTGTTTCGCACCTGTGCATGTTTTTCGCTTGTGTCGCACGTGTCCGTGTTTTTAGCTAGTTTCGCACGTATGTATGTTTTCCGCTCGTTTTGCACGTGTCTGTGTTTTTTTTTCTATTTTTCACTCGTTTTGCACGTGTATGTGTGTGTTTGTGTGTTGTTTTTGGTGTTTTTCGCTAGTTTCACATGCGTGTGTTTTTTTTTGTATTTTTTGCTTGGTTCTCACGTGTATGTGTCTGTGTTTTTTTTTGTGTTTTTCACTAGTTTCATACGTGTATTTTTTTTGTATTTTTCACTCGTTTCGCACGTGTGCGTGTTTTTCGCTCGTTTTGCACTTATGTGTGTTTGTCGCTCGTTTTGCACGTGTGTGTATTTTTTTTGTTTTTCGCTCGTTTCACACGCGTGTATTATTCTTTGTGTTTTTCGCTCATTTCGCACATGTGCGTTGTTTTCGCTCGTTTCGCACATGTGTTTATTTTTTACTCGTTTTGAACGTGTGTGTGTGTTTTTTTTTTTTTTGTGTTTTTCGCTCTTTTCGCATGCATATGCGAGGTGCCAACTTATACCAGATTAAGTTTAAAAAATAGTGTTACAAAGAGAACCAACATATACATGATAACATGCCAGTGTATATATGTTCATAAAGTTCAAAGTATGCTCCAATCAGACTACGGATTTAGACTTATACATGCATTGAATTCCTTCTATTTGCTTGGATAAAGATTCATACAACAGTTAGATTCGTCTTGATTATTCTGAATTTTTGTAAGAACCATTGTATCATACCAAGAAATACCAAAAGTGCAAAGTTGGATAATGGTTTTAGCTTCATACTCATGACAGCTGATATACAAGTCACTGGCCCTTAGTCTATTTGGCTACTTTGGATCTAAAGTTTATTTGATTTGTTAAACTGACATTATTGGAAAGAAGGAAATATAGCAATGAATAAGTGGATTATGATATCTTCAAATGCTTTTGTGGTGAATATGGATCAGTGAGGAGCCAGTCACTTGCATATAATTTTGTTGTGGCCCTCAAACCAAACATGTGAGGATGCTGCGTGACTCAAAATTGAGGAATCATCTGTCATAGAAAAAATGGGGCCTCAGTCACATGAAGAAATGGGACCTGATAGCAGCAAACAAATGTAACTCATCACACAATGTTAACATCAAATTATGGAATACAACTGGATTAGTGTTTCAATCTCAATTGTAATTTCAGAGGCCACATTTTAGTGACCACTATGTACAAACTGGGAAGGGAACATAGAGATTTCAAAGACAGATAAAAGTAAGGTGGGACATGGCAAATACATGGACTGATCCTGGAAGCTGTTTAATCATCCTACAGTGATAATTGGATTTGAACTGACAAAAAACGTTCACATTATTAAAACTAATATTATGCAAATTCATACTTAGTTACTGTTTTTCTTATAATAACCTTTTTACTTAGAAGTACATCATATTAAATCATGAAAGTTATCTGCTGCTTCCCTTTTCTTTTATTGTAAACCAGACCATGAAAATTGATTTTATGAACCGCACTTTCAGCTTATTATTGCCTTTGAACTTAACAGTGCATTTAGATTTAAGGAGAAAATGGGAGACATTTGTTTATGTGAGTAAATTTCTCATTGAGTTTCATAGTAGGATAGAAAAAATGGAGAAAATCTTTCTCAGGGTAAGAAATTGCTACAAAAATTGTGTTAATCTATTTCTAAGTCAGCCTAATCTTGATGGTGCTAGCATCAACTCAAGCGAGAAGTGATATCTAAGAATACATTTTCTTCACAAGGAATTGTGAGACCACCCATTGGATGATCATACCCAAATTCTTCCTCAGCTTGACTTAGCAAATCTTGAAATGAAGGCAGGTTCAAGTATGATATAGGGATCACAAACCGCTTCATTTTATCTCCAACGTAAACTGCAAGATAACCCTTTGGCACTTCCATAGCTTTTGAAGATGAAGTAAATGATGCCTTTCTTACGATGCCGGATAAACGAAAACCCATTTTTGTATGTGTTGAAGAAAGACTAGTTTTTCAAATGACTTGTAAATAAGATGCAAGTATTTGAGTTTCTTATGCTTTAGGATGTGAATGACTTGTGTTGTTGCCAAATGCTTGCAGCCATGAACATATATATATATATAGATGAAGGATATGTAATAAAATGGGTAATTGAATGGTTGGTTGTGGAGGAAGGCTATGAAATGGGACCTATTAGGAGACAAGGGCATTTAAGAGGTCACATGGTGTTGTCTTAGGGGATTTTCCCAAACCTGTTATAAGTACATAATTCAAAGTCTACCTTATGAAGAGGAAGCCAACACAAATTAGATCATGGTGTCTATGGTTTGCGGATTCCAAGAGATATGTTTCTAAAAATCTGGTGTACTTGAAAAATCAGGTTCATATTGGTTTGTGAGGATGTGCCTAAGTTTGGTTCAGAGTTGTGGCCATGGTTTACAGCTTTCATTGTCAATAGCGATGTCTATCTGAAGAAACATGAGATATGTCTATAGCATGTCTGATTCAGTATCTTTAGTATAACTACAATGCTTGAACAAGCATTAATGTAGATGTCTTTGATTTGACATGCATAATCTCTTGGCAATTATGTCAGAAGGTGGGGTATGATGTATGAACTCTCACTTAACTTTCAAGTCCCTGAAAGAGACCTCCAAGACAATACCATGTGATCTCTTGTGATCATTTCACTTTGTAGACCCCATTTTACAGCTTCATCTGAATTATTTCTTCAGGATGGCAACTATATATACACTTCTTCTTGTGTTCTCAAACAACACAAATCAATTGCATCTCCTCAAGTATCAGTACTAACATATTTCTCTCAATCAAATCCTTCAAGAACAATCTATTTCTTTTTCTTTTGAACAACAAGAAGAAACAATGGCATTCCGCATTTTAGGTATTAGAAAGGCATCACTTTCTGCCTCAAAAGGGACTAATGTTCCAAAAGGCTATCTTGCAGTCTATGTAGGAGATAAGATGAGGCGGTTTGTGATTCCTGTATGTTACTTGAACCAGCCTTCATTTCAAGGATTACTAAACCAAGCCGAAGAAGAATTCGGATATGATCATCCAACTGGTGGTCTGACAATTCCATGCAGTGATGATGAGTTCTTAAATCTCACTTCTCAGTTGGGTGGCCAATAAACAACTAACAGAGATTGACATAGATTAGTTGAGACAATTGTACAGAAGGCTCCTAATTTTTTACTTTGAAGATTTTCCATTTTCGTTTCTTCCTTGTATAATTCCTTTGAAAGTGTAAAAATGTTATATGAATGAGAAAGTTATTGCATCTCATTGTTAAAACTACCTTTTGGCTTTTGTTTTATTCTGTATTATCTGTTATTTATGCAAAAATATCAGATCTAAGTTCCAGTGAAAAACTTAAACTATGTTTG
This sequence comes from Arachis ipaensis, assembly GCF_000816755.2. Classification (NCBI taxonomy): domain Eukaryota; kingdom Viridiplantae; phylum Streptophyta; class Magnoliopsida; order Fabales; family Fabaceae; genus Arachis; species Arachis ipaensis. The sequence continues at coordinate 62,199,520 of NC_029786.2, forward strand.
CAGAAGTTGATGATTCATTTCGTTCAAACATTTAAGTTACAGTTTCTTAACAGTGGTTTGAAATCACTATCGTAAATCTGTTTAGGGCAGGACTAAGTTTTCTTATATTAACAGTAAAGGAAGAAGAAGCACTTCCATGTTGTTGTTTTAAAAATTAAAAGAAGAAGAAGAAGAAGAAGAGAGTCAGAGACTAGCTCTGAGGGTTGTCTGATAAAATCTATCCCTTATGTTGATAGAATTTCAAGAACTCCAATGATTTGCTTATTTGCTCTGCATCAATGAGGATTCAATCAAGGGCTTAACCAATCAAGAGTTACTTTTCATCAATTTTAGTTAGATGGCTGGAAGAAGTTGCAGCAGAGAATGATAGAATTTGGATTTCATCAATGACACTACTTTCATAATATTCTTGAGAAATAACTTAGTGTATCTAAAACAAATGACGATAACTCAAAATGCAGGTAACATTGAATATCCGAAATCCACACTTGAATCCAATTTATGAAATTTAACCATATGCTTCTCTCATGGTGGAGTGCTTATGTGCTTTAGAAAGTAAAATTCTGCAGCATTCCATTATTAGTTAATAGACATTTTTTTAATACCACAGTAGTAGCAACACAACAAAGGAATAAACATAATTGAAGAGAATATACCAAGTAAATTGAATCTGTAAGTAATTAGTGACGAAGTTTATAAATTCATTGAAATTGCAAAAAAAAATCTGATATATATTTACATCCTTGACATCTCACTAAGATGATAGCTACTAGTTTCCACTACAAAATTGTGTCTCAACTAATCTATGTCAGTCTCCTTTGGAATTACATACAGTCAGTTGAAGCAAGAAGTGAGGTCCAAGAAGGTTTCCTCACTGCATGGAATAGTGAGACCACCCATTGGATGATCATATCCGAATTCTTCTTCTGCTTGGCTTAGTAATTCTTGAAATGATGTCTGGTTCAAATACGAAATGGGAATCACGAACCGCTTCATATTCTCTCCAACATAGACAGCAAGATAGCCTTTTGGGACTTCCAAAGCCTTTGAAGATGCTTGGTTTGAATTAAATGAAGCTTTCTTCTGCTACCAGCTAAACGAAAACCCATTTTGGTATGTGTTGATGAAAGACTAGTCTTAGAAATGACTTGTAAATAAGATACAAGCTTTTGAGTTTCTTATTGCTTGAGGATGTGAATGAATTGTGTTGGTCCTAAATGCTTGCAACCATGAATATTTATATAGATGGAAGGATATGTTATAAACATGTAGCTACTTGAATGATTGGTGGAGGAAGGCTATCAGATGGGACATATTAGGAGACAAAGGCATGTAAGAGATCACATGCTATTGTCCTCATTATAGAGGGTAGGCCAAAAAATTGTAACTCATGTATGCAAGAGAAAATCTAATTGCCCATGGTTTGCAAATACCACAGAGTTTTGTTTATAATCTGGTGTACCTCAAAAGTTGAGGTCCATAGTGGCTTGTGAGACCAACTTTTGGTTCTCTTCTGGCCTCATAACAGTGTTTCAGAACTATAAATGTCTATCTGAAGAAACATGTTTGATGGAGTAGCTTTAGCACAAGTACAAGTGGATAGATAGAGACCTAACCTTTGATAGAGATATCCAAGACAGTACATGTGATCTCTTGTGATCATTTCTCACTTTGTAGACCCCATTTTACAGCTTCATTAAAATTATGTCTTCAGGATAGCAGCTATATATACATTACTTCTTGTGTTCTCAACCAACACAAATCAGTTGCATCTCCTCAAGTATTAGAACTCACATACTTCTCCCAAACAAAATCTTCAATAACAATCGCTTTTCGCATTCCAAGTATTATCAAAAGGGACTAATGTTCCAAAAGGCTATCTTGCAGTCTATGTGGGAGATAAGATGAGGCGGTTTGTGATTCCTGTATGTTACTTGAACCAACCTTCATTTCAGGAGTTACTAAGCCAATCAGAAGAAGAATTCAGTTATGATCACCCAACTGGCGGTCTCACTATTCCTTGCAGCGAGCATACATTCCTGAACCTCACTTGTGAATTAAGTGGCCAGTAAATTGGGTCATAGAGACTGAGATAGATTAGCTGAGACAAATTTGTACAGAAGGCTCTTTCTTTTTGTTTTGAAGATTGTCCATTTTGGTCTCTTCATTGTATCATTCCTTTGAAAGTGTAAAAATGAATGAACGAGAGAAAGTTATTGCATCTCATTTGTTAACTTCTTTCTATACTTTTTATTTTTGGCTTTTGTTGAAGCTGAATGATCTCTTATATATTTATGCAGCAAGTCAAAATTAAATTCAACGTTGTTTTGAAGACATTGACTGAAGTTGATGATTCATTTCATTTAAATTAGAATTTCGAATAGCTGTTTGAAAGTACAATTGAAAATCTGTTAAGAACTCAGTTTTCTTATATTAAAAGCAAAGGAAGAGGCATTCCAAGCTTGAGACATTCCATGATTGAATGTCACAAACTTGAGCAATTTTCTTGTGGTTATAAAACCATAAAAAAAGCAATATTGAATTCAGAATTCAGAATTCAAAAAAAGAAAAATAAAGTGAAAATGGAACATTTAATTATCCAATTTTGAATCCAATTTATTTTATTGAACCATATAACTGGAAATCAATTTCAACATTTCAAAAGCAGTTAATAAATCCAAGACCACCAAAAGTCTAATGAGAGGCCACACGGTATTGTCTTGCTTGTGTTTATGAAAAGTTACTTGAAACTTGAGAGTTCTTGCCAAACACTGATGCCACCTTTAGGAAGAGACAGCTGAGAAGCTAATAAATGGTTAAATACAAAGCTGATCTAATGGATTACTTCTTATGTTGCAGATATCACATAATCTCTTAAATAAAGGGATAGGATGCCAAGAGAGAACCACATTTTGTGACTATATCCCAACTTCTTCTGCACTTGGAGGGCATGAAATATGGTTTCATTAGTATATCCTCTACAGAAAGCAGGAACCATGTGAATAGTTTTTTTTGGTTGAACCTCACTAAAATCACAAAGTCTAAATCCCCTATTAGCCTAATAAATATAAAATTTATCAAGTAAAACTTCTGTTAGCCGACGAAAATAGCACATAAATCAGTAAAGTGCAACACATGACATGCTTTTGGAAAATATTAAGGCATGGATAAAACTTCAATGAAGAAATAAGAGAACAGACATATATAAATAAATGAGCTATACATCCCGTGTAAGAAATTTCTTTAGCTATAGTTTTCCATGCATATTCTTTTATTTAAAATATTATAATTTTGTATACTTTGAATTAGTGCAATCTATGAGAACAAATGAGCAATGAAGTATGGTTTTTCTTACACCAGGCAGCTTAATACTAGATACTGCATGATGTTCTGTTTGTAGAGAGAAGATAAAACCAAAAAAAAAAAAAAAAAAAAACAGAGGAAACACTTTGAACTTGTCATAGTAATGGTCATTCTTCTTTCATTTACTTAAAAAATGTGTAATTACAAGTTGCCTATTCTACAAAATGTGTATACTAATCTATGTTAGTCTCCTGCAGTGTGAGATTCATCGTCAATCCCAGCGAGAACTGATTTGTTGGAAGACATCTTCACTGCAAGGAATTGTTAGACCTCCCATAGGATGATCATATCCGAACTCTTCCTCTTCTTGGCTCAACAACTCTTGGATTGAAGGTTGGTTCAGGTATGAAATGGGGATCACAAACCGCTTCTGTTTCTCTCCGACATACACTGCTAAATGCCCCTTTGGGACTTCCACAGATTTAGAAGTTGCTTGGCTAGCTGAGAATGATGATGTCCTTCAAATAACAGGTAAACGGAAACCCATTTTTTTAAAGATGTATGTAAGAATAACAGCAAGGAAAAATTCCCGATTTAAGAAGAATGTGTTTTTAAGTGTTTGACACTTAAGATTGCCAATGAGTTGTGTTGTTTTTGAAGGCAAGAGCAAGTGTGTTTATAGATTTTAAGATTCTTTGGAAAACTATTTCTAACATAAAAGATTTTTGAAAATGATAGGAATGCATACACATCACTACATGAGAGATCACATGGTACTGTCTTAGAGGCCTCTATCAAGGATTAAGCAGCTTTTGAGAAAGTATACCCCACCTTGTAAAGGAATGGCTAATAAAGCAGCCACTTGCAATCAAATGCTAGGTACACCATATATATGCAAGAGGAAGTGTAATTGGAACATGTTTCCCCATGGTTTCAAATTCCAGTTGGTACTGCTTATAATCTGGTGTACTAGAAAAAGCTGAGGTTCATACTGGCTCACAACCAATAGTTTCAAAGCTAATGGATAAGGTCATAGTCAAGGCTTACAATTTCATTCTTAGAAGCAATCTCAATTTGAATAAACATGAGAGATGTCTAAAGAATGTCTACTAACTAATGGAGTAGCTGTAGTATAATGCATGAAAGAAGCATTATGTAAGGTATGCACTCATGTGATGTAGAGCTCATTAATTTCAAGAGGCTAATCTGTTGGCAATTATATGAAGAAGTGGGGTATGCACTCTCAATGAACTTCCTAACACCTTCAAGACAGTATCATGTGATTTCTTGTGATGCATAATACATTGTCAATTGGTAGACCCTATCTTATTCATGATTCTCTCTTCAGGAAATTGGTTTGAAGATCCTAGCAACTATATATACACCACTTCTTGTGTTCTGAAGCAACACCAATCATTCACATATCCTCAAGTATTACAAGTTTTAGAAAAACTCAAATATTTCTTACTCCTAAAAAGACAATGGCTTTCGGCATACCAGGTATTAGAAAAGCAACAAAGAGCAATGATGTCCCAAAAGGCTATCTTGCAGTTTATGTTGGAGATAAAATGAAGAGGTTTTTAATTCCTATATCATACTTGAACCAACCTTTGTTTCAAGACTTGCTAAACCAAGCAGAAGAAGAATTCGGTTATGATCATCCGAATGGCGGTCTCACAATTCCATGCGAGGAGGATGAGTTCTTAAACCTCACTTCTCACTTGAGTAGGCTATAAATCATGCTAATGGAGAATAGATTAGTTGAGAGTAACTTGTACAGAAGCACTTTCTTTTTGAGATTTTATATTTTGATTTCTTCCTTATATCAATCATTTGATAAATGAGAAATTCATGACAAGATATTATTTAAACAAATTTAGCTTGTGCTCAAATATGAATGAAATCAAGTTTATTCATCAGTAGCATTTTCAAGCTTCAGTTCATATATATCATCAGACTATCTGCTTTCATAGAAACTATAGTTCCTTATTTGTCCTTGAGTCATTTCTATTGAAACAGTTTTAGCCAATTTGTTACTAGATTCTTCTACAACAAATGAGGTTCATGGTCTCTGCAACACAGAATAAAATTGTTTGTTAATCTGTTGTTCCCATATTCTTCCAATTCAATCATCATTGCAAAATAATATTTCCTGAATTTTGTTAAAAGCTTGACACATAATACTTAAGAAATAGAAATTAACACCACATAAATCTATTTAAAAAGATTATTCTCACGATTGATAATTATACACTTGATTATGATTTTTTTTTTGGTGTCCAATTGATTATGATTATTGTCATAATATTTCTTTATCAAAGGCAATTGCACAAACATAAGCCAAATAATTCATTATCATACATTGTTACCATCACATTATGGAATACAACTAGATTAATATTTCTATTTTATTTTTTATCTTTTCTAAAATATGGATAAGCTTCAATCCCAATTGTCATTTCAGAGGCCACATTTCAGTGATCACCATGTTCAAACTGGGAAGGGTCCATAGAGATTTCAAAGACAGATGAAAGCAAAATGGGACAAGGTAAATATAGGGACTGGTCCTTGAAGCTGATAATCATCCTATAGTGATAATTGGATAATTAAATTGACCAAACAAGTTATCATTATTGAAATTTTTTATCGGAGTTACGAAACTCGGAAAAGGGTTAGCATGGAGTTCACGTACTCTCTCTCTCGGTTCTCTTTCTTTTCTTTTTTCCAAAATGAACTCATGCATGACTGAAAGATTATTAATGGGTTATTGGTGATTAGGTGTCAAAAGTGGGGGGTTGGGTGTCAAAGTTTAGGATTGCTGAGCGGTTAAAGTTATAAATATATTAAATGGATAATTATGAGAATTAGATATACGGTCTCGTTACGTTATTAATAGCATTTTTGTCAATTTCTGTCAACTCTTATTTATAATTGTGTTTAATAGAAGTGTCTTTTTGGATATGTCAAATAAAAATGTCTTTTTTATGATTGTATTTAATAGAAGTGTTTTTATAGATATATTTTCTGGATGTGTCTCTTTATATATGTATTTAAAATATAATAATTAATTATTGTTGGCAATAAGTTGGCATATAATATATCAGAAAAGCTCTGCATACAAGCCATTAGGGCTTGTATGCTTTACAAGTTTATTAAGCAATAAACCCAAAAAACGCGCTGCTACACATACGTCCAATACACGCGCTATATAAGATCCCGCGTATATATAACTACCAAATTTAAAAGATTTGTTTCCTTCTTCGTTCTCCTTATTTTCAGATTTGCTCGTTCTTCTTCTCGCGCGTCTTCCCTCCTTCTTCTCGATCGTTCTTTTCCCCTCCTTTCTCACTGGTATGTTCTTCGTCATTTACGTTAGTTCCTCTCTCTGCAACTCCAGCTTCATTTTCTATTTGATTTGTTGTTTTCTGAAATCAAAGTTTGAACTCGTTTTGAAGATTATGGATGATTCAACCTCAGATTGTCAGCTGAATCAGGGCGAAGTGGATTATGAATTTGAATCTAATGAAGTTCCTGAGGTTTGATTTACATACGATTACTCTGAATTTTGTTGCAGTCATTTGAATAGCATTGTGTGGCTGAATAATTCGTGAACATTGACTGTAAAACTAACACGTTAACATGAATATGTGGATTGACTATAATGTATTAGTTTTGGTTAATTATCTGGAATTTATAGCAGACGCTCGGGTGTAGATCAGAACTTTTTTGGGTGTATTTTTGTGAGAAGTGTGGGTGTATTTACAGTTTATGGCTTTTTCTGTTATGTTACCTGAGTTGTCGTTCGGGTGTATTATATCAGACATGATTGGGTGTGTTTTTAGTTTTTGACATGGTGTATTCTGCAGCCTGTGTATTTACAGTTTATGATTTTTTTTTGTTATTTTAGTTGAGTTGTTGCGGTTCGGGTGTATTATATCAGCAATGATTGGGTGTATTTTTAGTTTTTGACATGGTGTATTCTGCAGCCTCTCTCTGTTGTTGATGACCAGTTTGTTCCGAAGGTTGGAATGACCTTTACCACCCTTGAAGATGCTGAAAAATTTTACAGGAACTATGCCAAGGCTGCAGATTTTTTTACAAGAGTTCGGAGCACAAATAGGAAGGGAAACGAGATTAAGAATCAATTGATTACATGTAGCAGAGAGGGAAAATGGAAATCTAAAATATCTCTGACCGAGAAGACCAATCTGACAGCCGGTTTAAACTGTCCTGCAAGAATTTATATACACACATTGAAGGATGTTGGTGCTTGGATCATTTCAAAGGTTGTGCTGGATCATTCACACCCTTGCTGTCCAAGTAAAGCAGAGATGCTCAAACAGCATAGGGAACTAAGCATGTCCATTCGTCGTACAATAGAGAATAACGAGGAGGCCGGTATTAGACCAAGAAAAACCTACCAATTATTTGTTGCGGCTGCCGGGGGTCACCGCGAGTTAAATTTTATCGAAAAGGATGTAAGAAATTACATTACGAGAGAAGTGCGGAATGTTTCCGAACAAGAAGATGCAAAGGAATTCGGGAAATATTTGTTAAGAATGAAAGAGAAGAATCAGAATTTCTTTTTTGAGCTTGAACTCGAGGAGGATCAATCGATTAAGCTGGCTTTTTGGGCCGATGCAAGAAGTAGAGCTGCCTTTGAGTATTTCAGAGATGTTATTTCATTTGACACCACCTACAATACAAACAGGTAACAAACATTCCCTGTTTATGATGCTAAATTAATATATTTTTATGAATCCGCGGCAGAGGTGTATATTGGGTGTTTTTGGGTGTATAGAAAGCATTTGTTGGGTGTATCTAATGATTTTCCGTTCTGCACTATTTTAATTTGTTTCAGGTATAATTTGGTTTGTGGTTCTTTTGTCGGGGTGAATCACCACGGTCAGTCAACACTTCTCGGATGCTCTTTGATGAAAAACGAAGAAATTGAATCATTCAAATGGTTATTTGAATGTTGGCTTCGTTGCATGAGAGGAAACGCTCCGAAAGGGTTTCTCACCGATCAATGCGCATCAATGAAAAGGGCTTTAGAGGCCTGTATGCCAACAACAATTCACCGTTGGTGTATTTGGCACATAATGAAGAAGATTCCAAGCAAATTAAACGGGTACAAGGGACATGCAGAAATCGAACAAGAAATGAGCCAAGTTGTTTGAAACTCTCATAGCAAAGACTCATTTGATAGGAATTGGAATGATTTTCTACTGAATTTTGGTCTTGTGGACAACAAGTGGCTTTCAGGTAATGTTTGTTTAAAATATGCAGCAGAGGTGTAAATTGCATGTTTTTTTGGGGTGTATTCATAGTGTATGTTTGGGTGTATTCTGCAGATCTCTATGAAGACCGTCATATATGGGTTCTAATTTATCTGGATCACCACTTCTGGGCAGGGATGAGAAGTACACAAAGGAGCAAGAGCATACATTCATTTTTTAACAAGTTTATTACCCGGAACAGCTCGCTTATTCAATTCGTCAAATAATACGATAATTGCCTCGGAAGCAGGGAGCAAGTAGAGAGAGAATCAAATGCTGCAGATTTTCATACGGTCATACCGTGTGCAACCAAATCCTCCATTGAAGCTCAGTTTCAAGATGTGTACACTCATCAAAAGTTTAGGGAAGTGCAAGCACAATTCAGAGGAAAGGCAAATTGCATCACTAGATTAACGAATTCCGCTCTAGGCTATTCAGTATACGAAGTTAGAGAACAAGTTTTCAGCTTAATATTCAACAAGTTTGTGGTTACTTACGACTCAGTAGCAGCCGAGGTAAAATGCCAATGCTTATTATTTGAGTCGAGAGGGATATTATGCCGTCACGCACTAAGCGTGTTAAGCTTTGAACAAGTAAGCCAAGTGTCACCGAGATATATACTGGAACGATGGAGCAAGAAGGTAAAGAGGCAACACACACACATCAAGAGCAACCACGACGAGCCACTGTTGGAGCCAAGAAGCAAGAGGTTTGACTAATTGGTTTTTCGTTCGCAAAATATTTGTGAATTTGCATCCGAATC
>NC_029786.2:62208979-62215549 GCF_000816755.2 Arachis ipaensis
AGTTGAACCTCTTTGACGCTGCATCAGTGGTGCATTCAAATTCCAGCCAATATCAAGCACGTGTTATGAATTATCAGTTCAGGGTACCAGCAGCAGCGGATAACTCTTTGTTTAGGTGTATTTTTGAATTTTCTTGTATTTCACATTTTACATATATATATACATATATATACTTCAGAACCTTATTTTTATGTTATAAAATACTGTTTGTTTTTTTTACAACATTTTATGGGTTTTATGTTATAAAATACAGTTTGCATATGGATGGTATTAAGTGTTTAGGGTTCAGGGTCTTAGGGATAAAGTATCAGGGGTGATAGATTTTTGGGTGTATATTCAACTTTCTTTGGGTGTAAAAAATGGCAGGTTATGGGTGTATATTTTGGTTTGATATTTTCCTTCATATTATAGTACCTGTAATTCATACATTTTAAATACAGCAGACAGAGTTTAATTATTGAAAGAAATTTCACAATAAACTGCATTATAATTGTCAAATATTTACATGTCTTCCATTTGTTACAAACTATATAACATTTACATTAAGTAGTATCAACATCCTGAGAATCTATCTGACAATATGGACTCAATAACAACGAGGATGGCTTGGACAGTCTGATTGCATTACTTCCCCTAATGGCTTCATCTTTGTCTAGATTCATGTCATGAAATAGAATTCGGGAAGCATATTCTACTCTAAAGTGGTCCACCTCGTCCTACAGTAAAAAAGAATATTCTGTTTAATCAACCATGTTAATTGAGTAATGTAATACAGAGTTATTTAGTTTTTAACATATTTACCTGGGTCAAATTGTCCCACTCATACTTCTGCCTCTTAATGTTTGCGAGCTCAAATATCTCAAGCCACCTCAATACGTAGATAGCACAGTCATAGCTGAAAACAGAAAAATAAATTATAAATTACATATAGGAAAGTTTAATTTTCAGAGTGAAAGATTGATACCTTGTCTTTTGGCCCGAGATCTTAAGGTATGGTGCTACAATTTCTCTGTCCATGTCCTTTGATTTCAGAGGTGCCCCCAGCATATACTTTAATTCGTGAAATTACGTATTCCTTAAAACACAAAACAGATCAGTAATACATGAATAATTTCAATAAAAAGATACACCCAAAGGAGTTAATAGTTACACCTTATATTAAATAGAAATACACCCAACTATATATATACAGAACACAACCAACTTACAACAAATTTATTCAGCGCAGTTCTCGCATCGGAAGGAGATTTGTTGTGTAATGGGTCGACTATATAAAATTTCCTCTTTCTTGTATCAGCGATCCATAACCACCAATGATGTGAATGGCAAACATGTGCAAATATCTAAAATATGTTCAGATTGAACACTGTTTTAGTTTATTTGCCATGTAAGTAAAAAATGGTAATAAGTAGTTTTAGAAATGAAAACTTACATAACGATGCGATTTTAATTTTTGAAGGTCCAAGAAGGGTATGAACATTGGGTAGTCTTCCACCCTGAAAGGCTTATCGTTTTTAGGCTGTAAGAATACGCCGTCTGGATGATTTGCAAGGGCCATGTTCTGTAAAAATTGTGAACAACCAAATGAATCTAGAAAATACACCCAAACGAATAAACAATTGAAACCCAATTGGACACAGAAAATACACCCAAATGAATAAAAAGAATACACCCAATATAAGAAAAAGAATACACCCGAAGGTATGAAGAAAATACACCCAAAATTCGTTGAAGCAACCCTTACCACTATATCAGGGGGGAGATAGTATACTTCTTCTTGAAACCTTTGAATATTTTGTTGGTTTATGATGAAGCACATGGCAGTGACAATCTAGAAAAAAAGATGCCGAAATCAATTTTACATCAATCAGGATTGTAGTTAATTTTGGTGATAAAAACATTAAAGTTGTTGTAATATTACCTCAGCTTCTATATGTGATTTAGGCGCGAGTGATGCAAGGTGGAATTTTGACAAAGTGTATATATCTTGGGCTTGGAGTCTGCAGACGTTATCAAACTCATCAGTTAGCCCATCTGCGTAGGTCTTTACTCGTATAGCCCAGTGGTAGCATTTCTGTTTCATGTCAGTAGTATTTAAATTCAGCCTGACAGGAGTTTCAAACTTCTCGAAACTCTCTGCCCCACTCTCCTTTGGAATCGGCAAAATTTTTTATTTTTTTTGTCACCCCACCACTTGCAATTTTATGTACCAGATCCTCTAACTGTTCCAGCAGTTTTGGGGTTTCTGGAATTTTTGCCCTGTGTTCATCTTGCGTTGACGCTCCCTCCTGCGTTGTTGTTTCTTCTTGGCTGGAATGAGTGAAGCCAAGGCTGAATGATGGCATCGGATCCATTTTAGGAACGTACGATGCTGTCCGTGCCATCATCATCAACGCAACAGCGTCTTTTGGGGCTGGATTACTGCGTGATCATGTATAACATATTATAAGAATAAGAATATACAGATGCTCGCATCGGAAGGAGATTTGCTCTAATGAACTTACATTTTAGATGGTGCTGTGGGAAGCGTGGGTGGGCTTTCTTCAAGTTGTTGGGGGGTTCAGGAGTGCTGCACAGTACATAAAATTAATCATGAGATAAAAAAACTATTTAGGAGCAATATACACCCAAACTGTAAGCCAAAATACACCAAAACTGTAACCCAATATACACCCATACTGTAATAAAATATACACCCAATACTATTTCTTACGTTTTTGTAGGTCCTTCAATTTGTAGCAGAGGGGTTGGTTCATATTCTGTCTCAGGTGTTTCTTGAAATTCTGGCTCAGTGGTTGTTTGGGACACTGGTAGACAAACTTGAATTGGAACTCTAAACAAGAAGAAAAATGAAAGGTTAACAATGGCTTTGAAAATAAAAAGGTTATAAGGTTGAAATATTCTTGAAAAACTCACATTGCAAGACCTTCGGACGGTGTCTCTTCCCTCACAACCATCATATTCGAATCAGCCGACTCACTGGCTGACTCTTCAACCAGACTCAACCTAAAATACACCCAAAGAAAGTCAAAAATACACCCGAACAATTCATAAGAAAGACAGGCTTTGTTTTTTGAGAACTTACATACTTGCAGTTTTTGCTTTTTTTTCCTGCCTGTTTTTCTCGAATAAGACAATAAAGGGCTTTTTTCTAAAAAAAATATATACAGAATTAGAAGTAGAAGGTAATAAAAGAACAAAAGTAACGGTTATTTGAAACAGAAATTACATGCTCTCTGCTGGTCTGTTTACGCTGCTTTGTTCTGTGAGTCCTTGAGAGGAAGGATCATCACTTCCCAAATTTACGTCCGGTATTCTAAACAGATTTCATGTTATTCAAACAAAATATCTTACAATTAAATCATGATAACAAGATTTTATCAAATAAAGCTTCTTACGTTTCAGAGGGGACATAGTGACCTTCCATCGATCGCAGGTCAGCTTCCTTCTCCTTGCGAAACAAGAAACAATTATTAGCAAAGAAAACACCCTAAAATCTGAAATATACACCCCAACAAGACATACCCCTGTGCAGCAGAATTTTCATTGTTTTCCCTTAATAATTCATCTAGATCTTCACTTCCTATTTCATATCTGTCACTACATTCATAAAAGAAGATGTTAACAAAAATAATCTTAATGATTGACGGTAATATAGCTTACAAAGTATTGTACCCATGATAGGATTGATCTTCTTCAGGAGATGAATGCTCAACAACAACCTTTTTCTTTTTAGATTGTGTCCTGGGTGGAAAAAACAATTATGAATCAGAAATAAAAATTAATTTTATCACAAAATATTATCCAAAGAAGTGTTTACTTTTTTGGTGTTCTTTGTGTCTTTTTCTTTTTTTTTTTTTTTTGCTTTTTCACCGGTGATGATTCCTCGCTTCTATAAGTTAATAAGAGACACTCTTTTAATACATGAAATCTTGATAATAAAGCTAAAAGAAAGGAGTAATAATTTCAGAACATTACTCATCAGTTGATTCGGATTCGGAATCAAAATCCTCTTGACTCTTCTTTCCTTTTTTGGAGTCCATTCTGGAAGGCAAACAATCATTATTTAAAACATACTAAAGATATAAAATATACCCAAATGAATGCACAAGATACACCCAACATAATAAACAAAATACACCCAACTTAATAAACAAAATAAACCCAACTGGATATACAACATACACCCAACTTGATAAACAAAATACATCCAACTTTATAAAGAAAATACACCTAAGTATGGTACTTACTTTTTTCCTTTTTTGCTGGGTTCTTTTCTTGGTGAATCCTCTGAGTCTTCTTGAGTCTCAGACTCAGAGGTAGAACTGTCATTATCAGTTGTTTCTGTCTCCGAAGACGATGTTGAACTTGCCTTCCTTTTTTTTGTTTTTTTTATTTCTTGTTTTTTTTCTTTTTTCTCTATTTTTTTTTTCATTTTTTCTCTTGTTTCCGCCATTTTTACAATCCCCTGAAACATTAGAAATTTTAGTTAGCAACATTCAGGTAAAAAAATACACCCAACATATTATGATCACTTACCATATTTTTCTCTATTTCCGCCCTCATTCTTTCGACCAACTTCTCCTTACTCCAGTTAGCAATCCATGGTTTTGGAGGTCTTTCTGCCCTTTTTTTGTCTTTATTTTTAGAAAGATGAAAGTAAATTATCATCAAGGCAAAGAGGCAGCCATCAATTGCCTTTTTCTTTTTGTCCTTGTAATCAGTTATGCCCTTGATTATAAAACTCAAAACATGCCCTCCCCAGTTTCGCTCTGTTATGGTGTCCATCTCAAAAATTGGGGTCAGGTGCACAGGTGAGATTTTGTTTATTGTCGTTAGTAAAAGGAATGCCATTTGTATATAGAGGATGAAAATCCTCTTGAACATTAGGCGATCCTGTTCGTTACCAACGCCAATATCCATCATCTCATCTGTAAGACTTTTGAGGGTCTTATCCTGGAATCTTCTAAAAATTTCTTTATCATCCTCAGAAAGTTTCTTATAATTGACTTTTTGAGGAAATAGATCTCCTACAAAAAGAAAAATAACATAGTATGAAAATCAGTTCAAATACACCCAAGCATCAATTTAAATACACCCAAGCATCATTTAATATACACCTATATTTTTTAGCGAGTTACCTGATGCGTTGATGCCAAGCGCATCACCTATTGTTTTTGGTGTTATTTTAAAAGAACCGTATCCAGTTTCCAGTCTGTTCTCCCCTAATTTGAAGTTGTTAGCCAACTCCCTTAATAGTTGGTAATGCACCCTTAGTGGCGGGATGTGCATCAAACCACCGAATTCCAAATCCCTCACAATCATTGTTTTCTCCTCACTCATGTTTCTGAATTTCTCATTTAACAGATGTGTTGCGCATTTAAGGTCTTTGGTTTGCTGTAAACAAAAACCAAATTATAGTCAGATATATTTGTATTATATAAAACTGATTTCATCTAAGACAAATATTTGTTCTTACATTTTTTTTGGCTTGGTTTCTCACTGCCATTTTTTCTGAAATGAAAAATACACCCATAGACATCAGTAAGATACACCCATAGATATGAGTCAGTTACACCCATAGATATGAGTTAGATACACCCATAGATATGACTTATATACACCCATATATATCATTCAGATATCACTCAAACGTGCAATAATTTACAAGGTCAAGCAACATTACAAGATCAAGCAATATACACCCATGGACAAGCAAATATAAGAACAGTTGCAACTGCTGACTATTACAATATAACAGTTCAGAAATATACACCCAACAATTTATGCCATATACACCCAACAAATTACTCCATATACACCCACCAAACTACCGAATATACCCCCAAAAATCAGTTACCAGTAGAACTAGAACAACAAGAACAGTGATACCTAGAAGAACTACGAAGAACAGTGTAACATAGAACCAAAAATAACAGTAAAACCTAGAACAAGTAGAACATTATTAACTGTAAAATGAGACGTAGAACAAGAAGAACAGTAAAACGTACAACAATGTAGAAGAACAGTAAAACCTAGTTCTTCGATTTCGAAATGTGGAATGTATACAGGATGACTAAAATAGTAACGTAACGTACCTTCAGTATTATAACTTCGTTTTTTCTGGAGATTCTCGATCGAGAGTTCTATGTTGTGTTGATGGAATTTTCGAATCTTAGCGACGAGTTGTATATCTTCGCTTTCGAATGTTGCTCGAAAATGGAACTGTTGAGTTTTGTTTGAATGGCTTTGAGAAGTGGAAGAGTGCGCCATTAAGGAGCGGTTTACGCGAAGTGCAACCGTTTGGGTAGAGCGCGTGTAAATGACGCTCCATTCAATGTTATTCACTGCGCGTGTGGAAGGATTGTGGGCTGGGGGCTTGTATCACTTGTAAGGCCTTTTTGCTTGTATGTGTAGCAGGCCCGATAATATATTGGTACCCTATATTTTTTCTTAGATATATTAAAACAAAAGTAATAATATATGTAGACTTAAATATATAAGTTACTAATATAAATAACATTAGTAATATAATGATAAAAAAATATACGATGAAGCATTAACAATGTC
>NC_029786.2:62215637-62219191 GCF_000816755.2 Arachis ipaensis
GCACATAAAACAAATAAATAAATAACATAATAACAAAATCATATTATCATTTATTTTATTGTAGAGTTCAGAAACGACTCGTCAAAATGTCATTTAATTATGAAAAATCAGGACGTTATAAAAAAAATTAAAGACTAACTTTTTATTTTGGTTGCTAAATCGGTTGCTAAATTAAAAAATAGCGATTGATTTTAGCGACCTCAAAGAAAAATATTATCAGTCATTAAATTGATTGCTATTAGTGACTATTTTCGTTAATCGTTAAAATCAGTTGGCGAATGAAACTTAACGATGGTGTAGCGACCAACATTTTTTTTTTCTAAAAATTTTATACCAATTACTAAATCAATCGTTATTTCTAGTAATTTTTTGCAAGTCATAAAAGTTTTAAAATATGTAAAAATCATGTGTATAAGCCTTTATTTCCATATCTCAAACAAGTCACAAATGCAATTACATGGAGGTCTGATTGACAGTAATTTACCAAGCATCATGATCATACATAGAAAGTTTAAAGATCCACTTTTGACAAAATAATTAGCACAATTCTAACCCCCGCTAAAAGATATTGCCAAAAAAAAGTTAAAAGACCCACTTATATTCATTTCAATTTGCATACAGTGTAGCACTTCTATATAACCAAAATAGCCCTTCTCTCTTATATTTATTTTAATTTGTATGGAAACACATTCAAAATTAATTAAAAAATAAAAACAAGAGATGAAACACTAGAAGAATCAACCAAAAAAATAAAAATAAGAATAATAATAAATAGCAAACTACATCCATGATCCAGATAAAAATTGAATACATTTTGAATGGTTTCAATGATGAGGGGGTGGTTGATATAATACATTTTAATCGATCATCAAAATTCATAAAATAATGGTATTCATCAAAATTTTAATCTGTTCATCAAAATTTATACAAAATTGAACTCTTTTTTCTTCTTTCACCAGAATTGTACATTTGTACCCGTACTATTTTTTTTTCTTCTTGTAAATCCCTCAGTACTAAATAAAAGGTTAAAACTTTCATCTTATTCATCCATCACAAACATATGCAACAACTGATTTTATAAGCAGAAGACAATACTATATAATACTTTAATCTAAACTTCGGGGATTTTTTTTTCTCTCATTCTTCGATATCATTTTTTGTCGATTTATGATTAGAATAGAATTGAAAGAATTTCGGATATTTTTAAAAAAATTATTGATCCTAAACATTTAGAAAGAGAAGAGAATCAGTATATATATATATCACTCGCTAATCAAAAGATTATGACTCATTAGTGATATTTTTTTATTGTGTAAAATATAAGATATATAGACATAGATCTATGTATACATTAATTAGTATTAAGGAAAATGGCCATCGAATTAAACTTACTTTATGCTACTTTATAGGGAAATCTTACTCATTGAATTAAAAGTGAAATATTAAATCAACCCAAATATATTTCAAAAGGGAATTTCAAATTCTTTATAATCAGAAATTCAAGTTTGAGAAAGAGTATTATATTAATAAACAAATTCGGTAAACATTAAAAGAATAATAATGATACAGAAATTACACATTTAAGACCATTCCCATTTATCCATTCACGTTGAACGAACGAGCATGTAGTGCAACCGAAGTCCTAAACCTTCTCATAGAAAGCTTGCATCNCTCAACGCCACAAATAACACTAAAGCAAGAGAACAAGCCCTCATCATCACCATCTGTGTGTCTACGTGAATGGTTGTCTTTCTTGGACTTTGTGAAGTGGGTCGAAGTAATGTCTCCACCGTTGTCGTACACTGTCGGTAGGTCCGTCCGCCACCTCTCCACCCTCGGCTTCAACCCCTCAACGCTTTCGTCCAAGCTCCACCCTCCAATTGTAGAAGTGTCCCCCTCCTCCACCGGCTGTCTCGCAACGGCTGCCGCAACCTCAGAGGCTGATGGGCCCAATTCTGAGTCTGTCATCATGGGCCGGCCCAAATCGGATCTGTACGGGGTACCGTATTCCATAGCTGCATTCATTGCTGCATATGCATGCAATGGGGTGGCTCCATGCAATGGAGTGGCTCGGACGCCACCTCTGTTGATATTATTATAAGCCATAGCGGGAGAATTCCAATATTGCGGATTTGGTGATTGATTAACTTCATATCCAGCACCCTTCCTTTGCGGGGTGCCAATGTAGTTATTGTTTATGATGTTTGGTTCAGGCGAACGTTGAAGCTTGCTAGCTTTTTTCACTTTCTCAGATTTACCCTTCCTTGACTTGGGTCTAACATCCGATCCACTCAAAGTAGAGCCACCCTTTTTCTTACTCTTGAGGCTTACCTCAGATGCCGTGACCACGGAACTCGCTTTCCCCTTTTTAACCTTGGTTCGCTTCTCGTGAGCCACGGCTTCCGGCCCAATCATCGAGCTTGTGTCGCTCTTCGTGCGCCGAAGCTCGGGCTTGGGTTTCGTAGGGTCTTGTTGAAGGTTGAGCTGATCAATGTCCATGTCATCATGGTGGTATCCAACGGCTGTGGGGTTGTAGAGAGGCATGCTCCTCATTGTGCTATCAAGAACCGCCACACCAACGTTTAATATTCCTTTGGGGCGACCCGAGGGTCGATGAACTTGCAGCCCTACAAACTGCATACCCGCATTTTTGTGGGTGTTATGGTACGGACGAGTGGTGGTGGGAGGTGGCATATGTTCAGCTGCTAGCACGTGGGCGGTGCCTACGTGAATATCTTTAAACCAATGTATAGCGTAGATGTCTATCGTTATTACAGCCTCTTCGTCATACAAGAAATCTTCGTCGACGCGAAAGACAAATTTGTCATTCCATGTTGGATTAACCCCACCATGGGAATCCACCCTAGTGGAAAGTTTGCGGTCGGGGTCAATCCATGCCACTGCGTAGCTTCGCATGGATCGGCCCACCAGGGCTAGGTCTTGCGCGGATATGACATTGAGTTCTAGAAGCTGGTAAGATGGCAAAATGTTAGACATGTAATGTCGAGATTGCAATATGAGAGAATTGAGATGATTTGTATTAAATGTTTTGAGCCTTTAAAAGAGGTTTTTCTATTGCTTTAACCTTGAAGATGATGAAAGGATATGAAGGTGAGGTTCTTGTTGGGTTTTTTTATTTACAGGTTTTGTTATAACATGAAGGCGAATGAGCTGAGAATGGGAGGGGAAATTGAAGAGGTTTCAAGGCTTAATTTGGAGCCATCAATTTCGGTGATGAAACAACAAATTCTGTTATTGTGATTTCTCTATATTAAGAGTTGTTGTTTTGGCAAAGCTAGCTTGCAAGACTAACCTTGTTAGAATCTCGCAATATTTTGCAAGATTAACCTTGAGCAATTCCGACATATATAGTAAATGTTCACTAGTTACAACTATGGAATCACTAATTAATTCCATAATTAGATCGCAAAGCAGGTGGGGAACGGGGACAGTTTTTTATTTTGTTTTCGTTTACACTAATTTGTTGCTGACGTTGAGGGATATATACTTATAATAACACATTAAACATTTAACAAACATGGTTTGGATGTGAA
>NC_029786.2:62219197-62238291 GCF_000816755.2 Arachis ipaensis
ATATGCTATATTAAGTATAATTTATATAAAATAAGACATATATATGTATGAATAGAGATATCTATATACATACCATATACATTTAAGAAACTTAACCAAAATGGAATTCTCTCGGGCTTTGTTTGCATCAGATGAAGGAAGTAGGGAAGAAGGGCGGGAGAAGAAAGTAAATTGCGTGGAAGTTTAATTTCTATAGGTAAATTTCTATCGGTGGATTTTGTAACATCCTATCACACAAAATTTTATGCTATAATTATAAATAAAAGGTAATGAGATAACAACACTTAAAAAGAGTAATACATATATAATACTTAAAGAATAATACTAAGAATAATACATACATAATATTTTGTTAAATTCTGACCAGCATGTAACCAGCAAAGAAAAGTAAGTCATTGGATGAAATCTCACACCAATTTCACACCATTAAAACCATCATTGATGACTATTTGATGGCTACAAATCACAAAAGTTGCTGGTCCCCTAGCATTCTTGTAATATTATAACTAAGCAGGGATGGATCTAAAAATTTTGATAGTGGGGCAATATATATATAACAACAACAACAACAAAGCATTATCCTACTAGGTGGGGTTGCCTACATAAATCAAACGACGCTATTGAGCTCTGTCATGTATCATGTCTACAGAGAGACCGTTTACATGTAGGTCTCGTTTGACCATCTCATGGATGGTCTTCTTAGGTCTTCTCTTCTGCCTTTCACCATTTGTCCATCTTCCATCTCATCCATCCTCCTGACTAGGTGTTCTGTCGGTCTTCTTCTCACATGTTAAAATTACCTGAGACACGATTCTACCATCTTTTCTACGATGGGTGCTACTCCAACTCTCTCCCTTATATCTTCGTTCCTTATTTTATCCAATTGCGTATGACCACTCATCCATCTCAATATCTTCATCTCTGCCACACTCAGCTTATGTTCGTGCTCCCTTTTGGCCGCCCAACACTCCGTACCATAAAGTATAGCCGATCTTATAGCAGTGCGATAGAATTTACCTCTAAGTTTTAAAGGCACTTTTTTGTCGCATATAAAACCAGATGCACTCCGCCATTTTGACTAATCTACTTGGATCCTATGATTTACATCCTATTCAATCTCTCCATTATCCTATATGATGCACCCAAAATACTTAAAATTTTTAACTTTTCATTGGATGTTTTCTCCAATCTTCACCTCTATATTAGGGTTTTTCCTTTTCAGACCAAACTTACATTCCATATATTCCGTTTTGCTACGGCTTATGCACAGACTATACACTTCTAGAGCTTCTCTCCATAAGTCCAACTTCTTATTTAGTTCTTCCATTGACTCTCCCATAAGGACGATATTATCGGCAAAAAGCATGCACCATGACACAGGCACTTGGATGTGCTCTGTGAGTACTTCCAAGACTAATGTAAAATGGTATGGACCTAAGGATGATCCTTGGTGTAATCCTATACCAATAGGAAATTCCTCTGTCACATCATCACCTTGGGTCTTCACAATAGTTGTGGCCCCATTATACATGTATTTAATTGCACGAATATATGTGATCCTTACTTTCCTCTTTTCTAAAACCTTCCATAAGACCTCCCTTGACACTTTATCGTACGCTTTTTTTCAAATTAATAAACACCATATATAGATCCCTTTTATTACTACAATACCTCTATATCATCCTTCTTAATAGGTATATCAATTCAGTGGTGGATCTGCTTGGTATAAATCTAAATTGGTTCTCTGTCACTTGTGTCTCTTTTCTCAACCTCTATTCTATCACCCTTTTTCCCATAACTTTATTGTATGGCTCATGAGCTTGATCTCTCTATAGTTTTCGCAACTTTGTATATCCCTCTTATTCTTGTAGATAGGTACCAAGGTGCTCTTTCTCCACTCATCAGGCATCTTCTTTGACCTTAAAATCTCATTAAAAATCTTGGTTAACCAGTTGATACCTTTTCCGCCAAGGCCCTTCCAAACCACAATCGGGATATTATCATCTCCTACAGCCCTACCATTTTTCATCTGCTTTAGAGCCTCTTTTACCTCGAAGTCTCAAATCCTTCGATAGTAGTCAAAGTTTTGATCTTCTTCCCTTGTGCATAACCGACCAAGGCTCGGAAGAGTCTTATGTCCTTCATTAAATAACTCGTAGAAGTAGCTCTTCCACCTTTCATTAATCCTCTCCTCTTGCGACAGCACCTCTCCATCCTTATTCTTTATGCACTTAACTTGATCCAAATCTCTCATTCTTCTTTCACGGCTCTTTGCGATTCTATATATACCTTTTTCTCCTTCTTTCGTGCCCAAAGACTGGTAGAGATCAGACCCTCATATGCTCTTCTTCTTGCTTCACTTACAGCCATTTTTGTCTCTTTCTTTGCCATCTTATATTTTTCCCAATTATCTGCATTGTGCCATAAAGACCACTCTTTAAAGAACTCACTTTTTATCTTTATCCTTTCTTGTATACTCGCAGTCCACCACCAGGACTCCTTGTCTCTTAGTCCTATTCCTTTAGATTTTATTCCCATCCCACTTTGCCTCTTCTCCTACCCGTCTTAGGAAGCTTCTTTGTTCCTCACCTTTCATCCGCCACCACCTCGTTCTTGGATTCTTCGTATGGTATCTCTTCCTCAACTTTTGCTCAACGCGAAAATCCATGACGAGCATCCTATGTTGTGTTGTCAAACTCTTTTCCGGGATAATTTTACTATTAATGCAAAATTTTTGGTCGACTATCCTCAACAAGAAGAAGTCGATTTGAGAGCTAGTGCGTGAAATTAGAACTCGCACAACTAAACCGGCAAGTGCACCGGGTCGTCCAAGTAATACCTCAGGTGAGTGATGGTCGATCCCACGAGGATTGTTGGATTGAGCAATCAGTGGTTATTCTGCAGATCTTAGTCAGGCGAATTGAAAAATAGTTGTTGTTTATTGTAAGCACATAAACAGAACAATAACAAAAAGATGTAGAAATAATGATAGGAAATCAGTTAAGGTCTCGGAGATGCTTGTTCTTCCAGATTAATACTTCTTACTGACAACCTTAACAATGAGTGATTCATTTAATGGCAAGGTTGTAAGTGATTAAGCCAGTGCTAGTAGTCATTAATCTCCTTTGATCCAAACCAAATGCCAGGACCAGTGGTCATTCAATCTGGACGAGGGTGAAGCTCACGCAATTCAATCTCTGGTGATCCTACTCAAAACGCCACAGACAAGGTCGGATCTTTCGGATCAGAGAATGAAGCTCTATGATTCTAGTCTTAGCACCACAGAAACCTTAATTACCCATGACTAACGAGATTTTATGTCACATATCCCAATTAGCCCAGATAACTTGTTGGGGCTGTAGCTCAATACTATTTTGCCAGGGACTCGCAAGAACTCATGTAAAATAAGGGGTCATACGCCAGTTCCACCCCAGAGTCATAAGGATGAAGAACGACAATGCATCATAGAATGAAATCAAACATATATTAAAGTAAAAAAGTAATGATATTAATCCATAGGAATGAGCAGAGCTCCTATCCTTAACTTAGGAGGTTTAGCCGCTCATACTGTACAGATATAGTGTATGATAAGTTCGAAGAAGATGAAGATCCTTAACAAGGGTGATATTCCTTCTATTTATACTAATAACTAGACCTAAAAAGATATTAATAATAATTAGAAATTACAAAAATGAAATAAACTAAACTAAAGGTGTAAAAATCCGCTTCTAGGCCCACTTGGTGAGTGTTTGGGTTGAGCTTGGCGTCCAACTTGGGTGAGTGGGTGTTGAACACCCACTAGGGGTGAATGCGCTGTCTTGTGCTCCCTTGGAGGTGTTGAATGCTAGTTTTGGGCGTTCAATGCTGGCCTTGGTCCTACATGGGCGTTGAATGTTAGAAAGGGAGTAAGTTGGGCGTTCAATGCCTGTTTTGGGCAATCGTCTCCAAACAAAAGTATAGACCATTATATATTGCTGGAAAGCCCTGGAAGTTAGCTTTCCAACACCATTGAGAGAGCGTCAATTGAACCTCTGTAGATTCAGAAATTCTCGTTTGAATGCATGGAGGTCAGGATTTGACAGCATCTGCTATCCTTTCTTTGCCTCTGAATCAGACTTTGCCAAAACTTGCCAAATTCACCCAAAAATCACCTAAAATTATAAGAAAAATACAAAAAACTCAAAGTAGCATCCAAAATATAAATTTTGCACGAAAACCTACTAAAACATAATAAAACTTAACAAAATATAACTAAAAACACTAAGAAAATAGTACCAAAAAGGGTATAAAAATATCCACTCATCAGAACACTAACATTAAACTGTTGCTTGTACTCAAGCAACCAAAAAAACAAGTAGGACTAAAAAGAAGAGAGAATGATACAATAAGTCTTAGAGTTTTTCATGAAGCTCAGTTCCAAATAATTGAATGGGGCTATTAACTCTTTACTTCTAAACAGTTTTGGTATCTCACTTTTCCTTGAAGCTCAGAAATATTGACATCTCTTGGAACTAGAACCCGGATGATATTATTGGTTCTCTTCTTTTAGCTTTTCTTGATTCTTGAACACAGCTTCTTGTTGGTGCTTTCCACCTTTGAATCTAGCCGTGACTCTAAGCGTTTTGTTTTTTCGTATTACCACCAGATACATAAATGCCACAGGCACTTAACTGGGGGAACCCTTTGGATTCAAATTTAGCTTTGCT
The DNA here is from genome assembly GCF_000816755.2 of Arachis ipaensis. Classification (NCBI taxonomy): domain Eukaryota; kingdom Viridiplantae; phylum Streptophyta; class Magnoliopsida; order Fabales; family Fabaceae; genus Arachis; species Arachis ipaensis. Next base: position 62,223,904 of record NC_029786.2, read on the forward strand.
TAATTTCCAAACAGTGGTGCCCAGAGTTCTTAAGCATACTCTTTAGCTTTGGATCATGACTTTAACTGCTCAGTCTCAAGTTTTTGACTTGACACCTTCACACCACAAGCATTTAGTTAGGAATAGCAGCTCAATTGAGCTTTTTAGGCTAATTTTGACCCTCCTAATAATTGATATGCAAAGCCTTGGATCCTTGCTCTTTTGAATTTTCTTTTTTTTTTTATTTTTAATTTTTAATTTTTTTCTTTTTTTCTACTGCTTTTTCTTACTTCAAGAATCAATAATTTTTTTTATTTTTCAGAGAGTCAATAATACTTCTCTAAATTCACTATTCTTCAAGAGCCAACATACTCAACTCCAATATCAATTATGCATTGTTAACTCATATATTCAGAAGATAAATAAAAGGCCACCACATCAAAATAATTAGAATAACTCATGATACACTCGAAACTTAATGCATTTCACTATTTCTTTTAAAAATTTTTCTTTCAAGTTTGATGAAAATACAATGGATATCTTATAACCAAAATAAAACAAAAAAAACTAGAAAGGAATGAAATACTAAATGTGATAATGAACTAGAATAGAAAACAGACAATAAATTAAAGTACAATGAAAATAGAAATAAAGCAAATAGAGAGATAATGTGACTCAACAACCTTAGTGATGGCGGCTGCTACTTTCCTTGGAGAATCCAATGGAGCGTTTGAGCTCCTCTATGTCCCGCCCCTATCTCAGCTGTTCCTCCATCAACCTTCTCTGATCTTTTCTCATCTCATGAAGGATGGTGGCGTGCTCCTTATGGTCCACTCTCAGCTGATCCACGCCTGAGCTCAGCTCCCCTATTTGAGGTATTCAGTTGATCCCAATAGTCCCGGGGAGAAAAATACATCCCTTAAGGCATATCAGGGATTTCTGGTGGAGGCAGCTACACATGTTCTTGCTGTGGGTCATGTGCAGGCTCTCTCATATGCTCCATCTTCCTCTTTGTGATGGGCTTTTCCATCTCTATGAGGGTATCTCCCGCTATGCCAATTCCAGCTGAATTGCATAGGCGATATATGAGGTGCGAAAATGCTAACCTCGCTTGGGTGGAGGGCTTTTCAGCCACCTTGTATAATTCTTGAGGTATCACCTCATGTACTTCCACCTCATTCCCAAGCATAATGCAATGAATCATTATCGCTCGGTCAATGGTAACCTCAGATCGGTTACTTGTGGAGATGATGGAGCGTTGGATAAACTCCAACCATCTTCTAGCCACAGGTTTGAGGTCAAGCCTACCCAGTTGGTAGGGCTCGCCTTGTGCGTCCATCCTCCACTGTGCTCCTTCCAAACAGATGTCTGCAAGGACTTGATCCAGTCTATGGTCAGAGTTGACCCTTCTAGTGTAAGAGTATGGATCACCTAGCATCTATGGAAATTGTAGTGCCACTCTCACATTTTCTGGGCTAAAATCCAAGAGTTGCTATCTCACCATGGTGCGCCTATTTTTTGGCTTTGGGTTCACACTCGTTTCATGATTTTTGGTGACCCAAGCATTGGCAAAAAATTCTTGCAAGTGTTCCGATCTTTGAAACAGGGTTGGTCAGAATTTCCCAATTCCTTCTCTAAATTTCTTGTTGGATCTCCAGATACTCCCGTTTTTTGAGCTTGAAGGGAACCTCAGAAATCACCTTTTTGTGCCTTACCACATCATAGAAGTGATCGTGGTGCACCTTGGTGAGGAATCTCTAATGAGCGAATATTTTATACGCTTTTTGGTATAATTTTTATATAGTTTTTGTTATGTTTTGTTTAAGTTTTATTACATTTTCATAGGTTTTAGTGCAGAATTCATATTTTTGGATTCTACTTTGAGTTTGTGTATTTTATGATGATTTCAGGTATTTTCTGGCTGAAATTAAGGAGTTTTGGCAAAGTCTGATTCAGAGACAGAGAAAAGACTGCAGATATTGTCATATTCTGACCTTCATGCACTCGAAGGAGCATTTCTGAAGCTACAAAAGTCCAAATGGTGCGTTCTCAATGGATATGGAAAGCTAACATCCGGGGCTTTCCATAAATAAATAATAGTCCATACTTTGCTTTGAAAATAAAGGCCCAAAACTGGCATTCAACACCAGCTACCAGCCCCATTCCTGGCGTCCAACGCCCAAAAGGGGGTAGCTGGCGTCCAACGCCCATTCAGGAGTTCAAAGCTAGCGTTGGATGTAACATCCCGATTATCCTAAGCCTTACCTCTAGCCATAAAGCAAAGGTTAATCAAAGGTTGCGATAACTCTAAGGCTTATACATATTTGTGTAGAAAGAAATAACATATTCTAGAAGCCCGATGAAGGATTAAGCTCAAAGACAGAATTTAAAAGCGCAAATTGTAATCACGAAGCTACAAACTTAAAGCACAGGACATATATATAATATGATAAGAGGTAATAATATGGTAGCATAAGAATCTAGCCTCGGCTCGCGGAGTTTAAGCCGGCTAGCTATATACAGATAGTATAGAAGTTTGACAATTAAAAACAGCTTATATAAATTGCTCTCTCAAAGGTAAGCCTTTAGGAAAAATAAATACAAAAGATGAGAGACATATAAGAAACAATCAAAAGACTCCCAAAAACAGAATGAAGATCCTCCGCTCTGTCACCACCAAACAACTCACCAAGGTGGGTTGTGACCTGCATCTGAAAAACACAACAGAATATGGTATGAGAACCGGAGATTCTCAATATGGTAACAGTGCCCAATAATGTAAGATATAAGGTTCCGGGACACCGAAGGCAACCCTAGAACTTCATATCGCTACAGAATATTCAAGCCTTAACGAAATAAAATAACAAACTTAATCCATAAACTATAAACAGGGCTATCTAAACTTAGAGAATTTCTAACTAATATTAAACCACACCGCTGTATCCCACAACCTTCACCAACCTACCCTCCACGCGACCCATCGCCACTACCTTCCTATCCTTTTCAGCACCAGACAATCACAGATAATGCAAGCAAGTAAAGCACAGATAGTATTCATATATAACAAGTAACTCAAGAAGCAAGTAAACATGTTATACAATTAGGCAAACTCAAGTAATCAAAGTAAACAAGCACATAAGAGATGCATATGATGAATGTCTATCATACTGGCTCGTGATATTACTTGTCGGTCCATAAATGCCAACCCGACACATCCTTTCGGATGTAGCTTTTCTGCCACGCCAACGGATATAGTGCCGGGCATACTCTATTGACCTTCGGATATAGTGCCAGACACACTCTATTCACCCACGGATATAGTGCCGGGCACACTCGCATGCGTAACCCAAGGATATAGTGACTGTCACACTCTTGCAACAGAAAAGGTTATTAATCCTAATTCATTCCCAAGGACATAGTACCCTACACATTAGCATGCTTAACCCAAGGATATAGTGCCTGACACACTCTCCATATTCAACAAGATCATCATTCCTTGCTGAGTTCTCATCGTACTTAACCCAAGGATATAGTGCCTGGCACACTCTCCATATTCAACAAGATCATCATTCTTTTCTTTGTCCTCAGCTCATCATAACCATCATCAAATTTCCATTCCGAACTCATTAGTTCATCAGTTTCTCAATTCTTTGTCAGTAATCACCAAGTTCACTACTCTTCCTTCTTTCTCAACCAAACCCATTCTAAATACACTAGAAATCTAAACCTTTGTTCTCTAACTCTTCGAAGCAAAACCCGAATTAAATCTCCTAGGACCTTTCCCATGCTTTGATACCCGAAAATAAGCTAAAGAATCTTAAATAGGTGTCACAGAAGTATACAACTTGTTGGGAAGGTGAAATAGTTTAAAAACAAGGTTTAAGTTGTAAAACAGGACATGTGCATATGCACAGGGGTGTGCGTGCGTACGCCCAAGTGGATTTTAAAACGTGTGCATACGCATAGGGGTGTGCGTACGCACAAGTACCAAATTCTTCAATTATGTTCGCTCGCACAAGCTGTGCTCGCTCCCCAACAGCCTGCCTTTCCCAACGTGTGCGTGCACACAGGGCTGTGCGTGCGCACAGGTTGTAAATCTTCATTGATTGTGTGCGTGCACAGGCTGTGCCAGTGCTTCCAACAGCAAGCCTTCCCCTGTGTGTGGGTACGCACAAGGCTGTACGTGCGCACAGGTATCAAAAAATCACAGGGGTGTGCGGGCACACAAGGCTATGCATGCGCACATACCAGAAATCACAAAATTCTGCAACATTGCAGAATTTCATATTTTGACACCAAACTTTGAATGATCATAACTTCCTTTATAAAAATACAAATTTTACAAACTTTATATCAATTTGAAGAGTTTTCAATGAATTTTAAATCTAAACAAATTTCAACAACTTTTGAAAACTGAGGCACAAGTTATGACCCGTCAAAGTTCACCAAAAACTAGTTTTTACCAAAAACCTTAAAGCTCCAAATTCACCAAATCTCTCAATTCAAAACCAATTATTCACAACCCAAAAATACTAGACTCACCCAAGAATCCATACCAAATATTTCTCAACTACATCAACCATTCAATCATATAAGCCATTTAATACTCACCTCATCCAACTTTGAATTCAACCTAACATCACATCCAATTTCCTTAATACCACCACTCAAATTCTCAACAATAACCAATGCTACAAGTATCAATTCTTTCATTCTATTATCATCAATCAATCCATTCAATTCATCAAACCACCTCACTCATTTACTTTCGACATGAACCACAATAACTAATAATCAAAATCATCATCATCATCCAAAACCGTCATAAACACTCATAATCATCATCAACCATCAACAATCACTACAATTCCTCATAAAACTCACATCCTTCAACAATAGTCATCAAATAACCTCAATATTAGCAATTATTATCAACGTTTACATTACCACAATCAACATACACACTCATCAACATTAACCCACATCATAATATATCATTAACACCAATAACCCTCATACCCCTTATCAACCTCCCACTCATCAACAATATCATTAGTCCCTCATCAACAACAAATAACTCACAACACTCATCATACACCTTCATACAACTTATCATCAAGCATCAAATTTATATACAATTAATCGTACACTCAAACATTCAATCCTATCTTAAGGTCAACTATCCTAAGTGTCCAGAAATATTACATATTATATAAAAGAAACTGAAACCATACCTTGGCTGATTTTCAAACACACCAAACACCAAAACGAAGCCACCAAACTCGATCCAAAGCCTCAACCAACTCTAACAAATACCAAAACTCAATCTAACATCACATATATAACAAAATCAAAACCTAGAAACCACAACATACAACACCACAAGGGTTTATGAGCAATTTTACCTTGTCCAAAGAGGATTGGAGTAATTTCCAACAATTACCCGCTACTACAAATCACCTAAACAAGCAAAACTACAAAATCCACTCAAAAACTAAACCCCCAAAAATGCAGAAGTTAGGGCAGGAAACAGAGGAGTGGGTTTTAAGTTCTTACCAGATTTTCTTATATAGAAAGGAAGAGCTCATTGAGAGCTTCGCGTGGTCGTAAACGACTCGTCAATCGGAGTTCCGTAGCTCAAGTTATGGCTCCCGAAAGATGGAGGTGAATAGTGAAACCCTTCTTTTCCTCTCTTTCTAATTACCCACTACTAGAGATCACCTAAACAAGCAAAACCATAAAATCCACTCAAAAACCAAACCCCCAAAAACGCAGAAGTTAGGGCAGGAAACTTGGGAGTGGGTTTCGAGTTCTTACCATATTTTCTTAGATAGAAAGGAAGAGCTCGTTGAGAGCTTCTCGTGGCCACAAACAGCTCGTCAATCGGAGTTTTGTAGCTCAAGTTATAGCTCCCGGAAGAAGGAGGTGAATCGTAAAACCCCTCTTCTCCTCTCTTCCCCTAAAACCGCGCCTCTCTCTCTTATTGGGTAGCTGAGAGCTGAGAAACTCATTTAATGAGCTTATATATGTTGGGCCTTGGGTCCGGTTTGGGCCCGGTCCAACCCGTTAGCATTTTTGGTCTGTTTGACTCACTTTAGGCCAAACCTTTAAGATTAGTGCTCAATTTTCAATTCTAAATTATTTTTATCCTTTCAAAATAATAAATCAATTTTTAAAATATTATTTTTCTCAAAACATAGTACCGGACAGACTTGAATCAGTTCGACCGGTTCGGCTGTTGGTTCGCAGTTTTTTCGGTTTTTCACAGAAAATACATTGAAATCAAATTTCACCTTTATATTTTCAAATTAAAACTTTTAAATTTTGAATCTATTATGGAAACTAAAATTATTTTATTAAAACGATTTTACGTGAAAAACTCGGGTTCTTACATTGGACGCCCAAAAGGGAGTACCAACTCGTGGCTTCACTCAAGCTCAGCCCAAACACTCACCAAGTGGGCCCAGAAAGTGGATTTTCGCACTACAAGACTAGTTTATCTTATTTCTGTAATTCTTAGTTATTAGATTAGTATATATAGGAGAAGATCACCCATGTTTAGGATCTTCTACCGCAGTTCTTGCCCACTCTATACATTTCATATCACTTTTCTGTAAGCATGAGTCACTAACCTCCTAAGGTTAAGGTTAGGAGCTCTGCTGATTCTTATGGATTAATAATATCACTATTCTATTTCAATCTATGCTTGATTCTATTCTAAGATGTATCTTCATTCTTTATCCTAATGAATTGGGAGTGTAACTTGACCGTCATCCCTATTCACATGGGTTCTTGCGAGTCCTTGACGGAATAGTACTAAACCACAAGCTTGATTATACATCTCTTAGAAGGCTAATCCACGGCTTCATTATGGACTTCTCGAGACATCAGTTCAGCCGAGGTGCGGGGCAATTAGGGCCTTTGTGGTATAGGCTAGAATTAAAGGAGCAGCATTCTCTGATCCGAAAGACCTTGTCTGTGGTGTTTTGAGTAGGATCACCAAGGGAATGGACTGCTAGAGCTTCACCCCCGTTCAGATTGGATGACCGCTGACTCGGTGTAAGATCCCGAATTTTCGGAAACTAAATATGGTTATTTAATGATTTATTTTATTTACTTAAGAATATGATTTCTAGAAATTTGTATATAATCGAGTATTTTCTTATTATTGATTTAAAACTTTAGTGATTAAAAAATAATGAGTTTTATCTGCCTTAGTTTGAATGACTAGATTTTTTATTTTATCTTGTGATCTAAAGGAAACTAATTTAATTATCTTTAGTCATGGGATTAGAATATCTATTTGAAAATAAATTTGTAAATTAATAATTACATAGTATTTTTATAGATATTATTGTTGGATTAAAATTTGGTTTTCAATTACTCTATTACCCTAATTTTATCAAAAATACTAAATTGCCCCTAACCCTAATGTTTGCCACACTCACCCCCTTCCATGTTTCCCTTACTGTGCAACCCTATCCTAAACACACACACCTGGTTCCTGAACCCAAGGAAAAGAACGAACGGAAATAAGAAAAAAAAGGGGAGACTGAGCCAGAAGGAGGGAAGGAGAGGGAGAGGGGCTTGGCGCCGCTGGTTGGGTACCACCGCCGTCCAGCTCAACGCCGCCGTTCCATCTTGCCACACCATCGTGTCACGCCTTAAGGGCTGTCACGCAAGGGAAGAGAGAAGAGAGCGTGCCGCCACGCCTCCTGCCATTGCCGCCCCCACCGATCCACCGGATCTGTCACGCCTCACCGTCGCCCAACTTGCGGTCGCGCCAGTCACCCACACTAGAGGAGGAGGAGAGAGAGAGATCTGGCAGAAAGAGACGCGAAGAGGGAGAGAGAGTCGCGCAGCCAGCTGCGTCCTCACCGCCACGGGAGGAATCGTCACCGTCAGCTTGGCACCGAGCTCCCAAGGCCGGCGCCGCTGCTACAACCATCGCCACCCTTAGAGCTGTGTGAAGCCGCCATCATTGCTAGGGGACGATGCTGTCAAAGGACCCACGGAGAGAGAGAAAGAGCACGACAGTGGTGGGCACTTGCTGCACTGCCGCCTCTGTGCCGTTGATGAGCGGATAATTTATACGCTTTTTGGCATTGTTTTTAGTATGTTTTTAGTAGAATCTAGTTACTTTTAGGGATGTTTTCATTAGTTTTTATGTTAAATTCACATTTCTGGACTTTACTATGAGTTTGTGTGTTTTTCTGTGATTTCAGGTATTTTCTGGCTGAAATTGAGGGACTTGAGCAAAAATCAGATTCAGAGGTTGAAGAAGGACTGCTGATGCTGTTGGATTCTAACCTTCCTTCACTCAAAGTAGATTTTCTGGAGCTACAGAACTCAAAATGGCGCGCTTCCAATTGAGTTGGAAAGTAGACATCCAGGGCTTTCCAAAAATATATAATAGTCCATACTTTGGCCGAGTTTGGACGACGCAAAAGGGCGTTGAACACCAGTTCTACGCTGCAATCTGGAGTTAAACGCCAGAAACACGTCACAAGCCAGAGTTGAACGCCAGAAACACGTTACAAACTGGCGTTCAACTCCAAGAATGACCTCTCCACATGTAAACTTCAAGCTCAGCCCAAGCACACACCAAGTGGGCCCCGGAAGTGGATTTATGCATCAACTACTTACTTCTGTAAACCCTAGTAGCTAGTTTAGTATAAATAGGACTTTTTACTAGTCTTTTATACATCTTATGATCTTTTGAACCATCTTTTGATCATATTGATCACATCACCAATGAATTACATAAGTGTTTCTATCTCTATTTTCTGTTTATTTATTATTATTATTCGAAAATACTATAACCATTTGATATCCGCCTGACTGAGATTTACAAGATGACCATAGCTTGCTTCATACCAACAATCTCCGTGGGATCGACCCTTACTCACGTAAGGTTTATTACTTGGACGACCCAGTGCACTTGCTGGTTAGTTGTACGAAGTTGTGAAGTTATGCTTGGACCATGATATTGCGCACCAGGTATTGGCGCCATTGCCAGGGAATCAATTTCGAACAACAATTCACAACCTAAGATCATAATTTCGCATACCAAGTTTTTGGCGCCGTTGCCGGGGATTGTTCGAGTTTGGACAACTGACGGTTCATCTTGTTGCTTAGATTGGGTAATTTTCTTCTTATTTTCAAAAAAAAAATTTTTCAAAAAAATTCTCCTTTGTTTTCGAAAAAAAAATTCTTTTCAAAAATCTTATTATGTAATTTAAAATTTTAAGAATGAATTCTAGTGTTTCATGATGATTTGTTGAATCCTGGCCAGCTATAAGCCATGTCTAATCTTTTGGACTGGGGTTTCAACTTATCATCACAAGAGATTGTTGATTCTCACACACTTAGTTGCTCTATACATGGAAAGTATCAATATCTTCTAAAGCTTGACTGGCTATTCAGCCATGTCTAACCCTCAGATTGGAGCTTTAGAATAAGAGTACAAGATTCCTGGAATTCATATTAAAAATTTTGGAATCCTTATTTTTATTTTTCAAATAATTTTCGAAAAATCCAAAAAAATCATAAAATCATAAAAATAAAAAATATTTTGTGTTTCTTGTTTGAGTCTTGAGTCAATTTTCAAGTTTGGTGTCAATTGCATGTTCATCTTGCATTTTTCGAAAAAATCATGCATTCATGGTGTTCTTCATGATCTTCAAGTTGTTCTTAGTAAATCTTCTTGTTTGATCTTGATGTTTTCTTGTTTTGCATCTTTTCTTGTTTTACATGTGCATTTTTGCATTCATAGTGTCTGAACATGAAAGATTTCTAAGTTTGGTGTCTTGCATGTTTTCTTTGCATAAAAAATTTTTCAAAAATATGTTCTTGATGTTCATCATGACATTCAAAGTGTTCTTGGTGTTCATCTTGACATTCATAGTGTTCTTGCATACATTCATTGTTTTGATCTAAAATTTTCATGCATTGCATCATTTTCATGTTTTTCTCTCTCATCATTAAAAATTCAAAAATAAAAAAAATATCTTTTCCTTTTTTTCTCATAAATTTTCGAAAATTTGAGTTGACTTTTTCAAAACTTTTTAAAATTTAGTTGTTTCTTATGAGTTAAATCAAATTTTCAATTTAAAAATCTTATCTTTTTCAAAATCTTTTTCAAAAATCATATCTTTTTCATTTTTCTTATTTATTTTCAAAAATTCTAAAAATATTTTTCAAAAATCCTTTTTCTTAATTTTATATCATATTTTCGAAAATATCTTCAACAATTAATGTTTTGATTCAAAAAATTTCAAGTTTGTTACTTACTTGTTAAGAAAGATTCAAACTTTAAGTTCTAGAATCATATCTTGTGATTTCTTGTGAGTCAAGTCATTAATTATGATTTTAAAAATCAAATCTTTTTCAAAACTAATTCTAATCATATCTTCCTATCATATCTTTTTTTTAAATCTTATCTTTTTAAAAAAAAATTGACTTTCAAATATCTTTTTTTTTAACTTCTTATCTTCTTATCTTTTCAAAATTGATTTTCAAATCTTTTTCAACTAACTAATTGACTTTTTGTTTGTTTCTTATCTTTTTCAAAACTACCTAACTAACTCTCTTTCTCTAATTTTCGAAAATCTCTTCCCTCTTTTTCAAAAATTCTTTTTAATTAAATAGTTATTTCAATTTTCAATTTTAATTTGATTTCATTCCTAATTTTCGAAAATCACTAACCCCTTTTCAAAATTTTATTTTCGAAAATCCTCCCTCTCCCTAATCTCCTTCTATTTATTTATTCATCTACTAACACTTCATCTCACCCAAATTCGAACCCCCTCTTCCATCTGTGTTCGAATTTTCTCTTCTTCCCTTCTTTACATTACATTCTTTTCTTCTTCTACTCACACAGGGGAACCTCTATACCTTGGTAAAAAGGATCCCTATTATTATTTTTCTGTTCCCTTCCTTTTCATATGAGCAGGAGCAAGGACAAGAATATTCTTGTCGAAGCAGACCCTGAACCTGAAAGGACTCTGAAAAGGCTCAACCTAAGGATAGTCTGAACTCTTGGGATAAGCTGGTCAAGGCTTTCTTAGCCAAGTTCTTTCCTCCTCAAAAGCTGAGCAAGCTTAGAGTGGATGTTCAAACCTTCAGACAGAAAGAAGGTGAATCCCTCTATGAAGCTTGGGAGAGATACAAGCAACTGACTAAAAAGTGTTCTTCTGACATGCTTTCAGAATGGACCATCCTGGATATATTCTATGATGGTCTGTCTGAATTAGCTAAAATGTCATTGGATACTTCTGCAGGTGGATCTATTCACCTAAAGAAAACACCTGCAGAAGCTCAAGAACTCATTGACATGGCTGCTAATAACCAGTTCATGTACACTTCTGAAAGGAACCCTGTGAATAATGGGAAGCCTATGAAGAAGGGAGTTCTTGAAATTGATACTCTGAATGCCATATTTGCTCAAAACAAAATATTGACTCAGCAAGTCAATATGATTTCTCAGAGTCTGAATGGAATGCAAGCTGCATCCAACAGTACTCAAGAGGCGCCTTCTGAAGAAGAGGCTTATGATCCTGAGAACCCTGCAATAGCAGAGGTAAATTACTTAGGTGAACCTTATGGAAACACCTATAACTCATCATGGAGAAATCACCCAAATCTCTCATGGAAGGATCAACAAAAGCCTTAACAAGGCTTTAATAATGGTGGAAGAAACAGGTTTAGTAATAGCAAGCCTTTTCCATCATTCACTCAGCAACAGACAGAGAATTTTAAACAAAATACCTCTAATTTAGCAAACTTAGTCTCTGATCTGTCCAAGGCCACTGTAAGTTTCATGAATGAAACAAGGTCCTCAATTAGAAATTTAGAGGCACAAGTGGGCCAGCTGAGTAAGAAGATCACTGAAACTCCTCCTAGTGCTCTCCCAAGTAATACAGAAGAAAATCCAAAAGGAGAGTGCAAGGTCATTAATATAACCACCATGGCCGAACCTGTAAGGGAGGGAGAGGACGTGAATCCCAGTGAGGAAGACCTCCTAGGACGTCTAGTGATCAATAAGGAGTTTCCCTTTGAGGAACCAAAGGTATCTGAGGCTCAACTAGAGACCATAGAGATTCCATTAAACCTCCTTATGCCATTCATGAGCTCTGATGAGTATTCCTCTTCTGAAGAGAATGAGGATGTTACTGAGGAGCAAGTTACCAAGTACCTTGGTGCAATCATGAAGCTGAATGCCAAATTATTTGGTATTGAGACTTGGGAAGATGAACCTCCCTTGTTCACCAATGAACTGAGTGATCTGGATCAACTAACATTGCCTCAGAAGAAATAGGATCCTGGAAAGTTCTTAATACCTTGTACCATAGGCACCATGATCTTTGAAAAGGCTCTGTGTGACCTTGGTTCAGGGATAAACCTCATGCCCCTCTCTGTAATAGAAAAACTGGGAATCTTTGGGGTGCAAGCTGCTAAAATCTCATTAAAGATGGCAGACAATTCAAGAAAACAGGCTTATGGACAAGTAGAGGACATATTAGTAAAGGTTGAAGGCCTTTACATCCCTGCTGATTTCATAGTCCTAGATACTGGAAAGGATGAGGATGAATTCATTATCCTTGGAAGACCCTTCCTAGCCACAGCAAGAGCTGTGATTGATGTTGACAGAGGTGAATTAGTCCTTCAATTGAATGAGGACTCCCTTGAGTTTAAAACTCAAGGACATCCTTCTGTAAACATGGAAAAGAGGCATAGTAAGCTTCTCTTAAAACAGAGTCAACCAGAGCCCCCACAGTCAAACTCTAAGTTTGGTGTTGGGAGGCCACAACCAAACTCTAAGTTTGGTGTTGAACTCCCATATCCAAACTCTAAGTTTGGTGTTGGGGAGTCTCAACAATGCTCTGAACATCTGTGAGGCTCCATGAGAGCCCACTGTCAAGCTATTGACATTAAAGAAGCGCTTGTTGGGAGGCAACCCAATTTTTATTTATCTAATTTTATTTTTATTGTTATTTCATATTTTATTAGGTTCATGATCATGTGGAGTCACAAAATAAATAAAAAAATTGAAAACGGAATCAAAAACAGCAGAAGAAAAATCACACCCTGGAGGAGGATCTCACTGGCGTTTAAACGCCAGTAAGGAGCATCTGTCTGGTGTTCAACGCCAGAAACAAGCAGCATCCTGGCGTTCAGACGCCAGAAATGCACAGTAAAGAAAAGCTGGCGCTGAACGCCTGAAACAAGCATCTGGCTGGCGTTCAACGCCAGAAATATGCTGCATTTGGGCGTTGAACGCCCAGAATAAGCATCAGTTCGGCGTTTAAATGCCAGAATTGCATGCAAAGGCATTTTACATGCCTAATTGGTGCAGGGATGCAATTTCTTGACACCTCAAGATCTGTGGACCCCACAGGATCATCTCAGCATCTGTGGACCCCACAGGATCCCCACCTACCACCACTCACTCTCTTCCCTCTTCTCAATGTTCATCCTCTCTTCCCAATAAACACTCTTCCCTAAAACTCTTCACCAATCACCTCAATCTCTCTTCCCTATCACCACTTCACCACTCACATGCATCCACTATTCCCCATAAACCTACCTCATAAACTCCACCTACCTTCAAAATTCAAAATCAATTTCCCACCCAAAACCCACCCTTATGGCCGAACCTTACCCCCCTCCCTTCCCTATATAAAGCCCTTCATTCTTCCTCATTTTCACACAACACAACCCTCTCTTCTCTTCTTGGCCGAATACACCTCTCCCTCCTCTCCTCCATTTTTTCTTCTTCTTCTTCATCTATTCTTTCTTCTCTTACTCGAGGGCGAGCAAAATTCTAAGTTTGGTGTGGTAAAAGCATAAGCTTTTTGTTTTTCCATTACTATTGATGGCATCTAAGACCGGAGAATCCTCTAGAAAAGGGAAAGGGAAGACAAAAGCTTCCACCTCCGAGTCATGGGAGATGGAAAGATTCATCTCCAAAGCTCATCAAGACCACTTCTATGATGTTGTGGCCAAGAAGAAGGTGATCCCCGAGGTCCCTTTCAAGCTCAAGAGAAATGAGTATCCGGAGATCCGACATGAGATCCAAAGAAGAGGTTGGGAAGTTCTAACAAACCCCATCCAACAAGTCGACATCCTAATGGTTCAAGAGTTCTATGCCAATACATGGATCACTAGGAACCATGATCAAAGTAAGAACCCGAACCCAAAGAATTATCTCACCATGGTTCGAGGGAATTACTTAGATTTTAGTCCGGAAAATGTAAGGTTGGCGTTCAACTTGCCAATGATGGAAGAGAACGCACGTCCCTACACAAGGAGAGTCAACTTTGATCAAAGGTTGGACCAAGTCCTCACGGACATATGTGTGGAAGGACCTCAATGGAAGATTGACTCAAAAGGCAAACCGGTTCAACT
>NC_029786.2:62241582-62241892 GCF_000816755.2 Arachis ipaensis
CAAGCCTGTGGCTAGAGGATGGTTGGAGTTCATCCAACACTCCATCATCCCCACTAGCAACCGATCTGAAGTTACTATGGATCGGGCCATCATGATCCATAGCATCATGATTGGAGAAGAAGCAGAGGTTCATAAAGTCATCTCCCTTGAACTCTACAAAATAGCCGAAAAGCCCTCTCCTAGGGCAAGGCTAGCTTTTCCTCATCTTATATGTTACTCATGTTACTCAGCTGGAGCTTTCATAGAAGGAGACATTCCCATTGAGGAAGAGAAGCCCATCACTAAGAAAAGGATGGAGCAGCCCATTCAT
>NC_029786.2:62242026-62243103 GCF_000816755.2 Arachis ipaensis
CAACTAAGGGTGGAACATCAAGAGCACTCTATCATCCTTCATGAGATTAGAGAAGATCAAAAAGCAATGAGGGAGGAGCAACAAAGACAGGGAAGAGACATAGAAGAGCTCAAGGACATCATTGGTTCCTCAAGAAGGAAACGCCACCATCACTAAGGTGGACTCATTCCTTGTTCTTACATTCTCTGTTTTTCGTTTTCCCTATGTTAAGTGTTCATCTGTGTTTGTGTCTTATTACATGATCATTAGTATTTAGTAACTTTGTCTTAAAGTTATGAATGTCCTATGAATCCATCACCTCTCTTAAATGAAAAATGTTTTAATTCAAAAGAACAAGAAGTACATGAGTTTCGAATTTATCCTTGAACTTAGTTGAATTAAATTGATGTGGTGACAATGCTTCTTGTTTTCTGAATGAATGCTTGAACAGTGCATATATATTTTGAAGTTGTTGTTTAAGAATGTTAAATATGTTGGCTCTTGAAAGAATGATGACAAGAATACATGTTATTTGATAATCTGAAAAAATCATAAAAATGATTCTTGAAGCAAGAAAAAGCAGCAAAGAACAAAGCTTGCAGAAAAAAATGGCGAAAAAAATAGAAAAAAAAAAGAGAAAAAGCAAGCAGAAAAAGCCAAAGCTCTTAAAACCAAGAGGCAAGAGCAAAAAGCCAATAACTCTTAAAACTAAAAGGCAAGGGTAAATAAAAAGA
The DNA here is from genome assembly GCF_000816755.2 of Arachis ipaensis. Taxonomy (NCBI): domain Eukaryota; kingdom Viridiplantae; phylum Streptophyta; class Magnoliopsida; order Fabales; family Fabaceae; genus Arachis; species Arachis ipaensis. The sequence goes on from NC_029786.2 coordinate 62,242,740, forward strand.
ATCCCAAGGATTTGAGCATCAGTGGATAGGAGGGCCTAAAGGAATAAAATTCTGGCCTAAGCGGCTAAACCAAGCTGTCCCTAACCATGTGCTTGTGGCGTGAAGGTGTCAAGTGAAAACTTGAGACTGGGCGGTTAAAGTCAAGGTCCAAAGCAAAAGAAGAGTGTGCTTAAGAACCCTGGACACCTCTAATTGGGGACTTTAGCAAAGCTGAGTTACAATCTGAAAAGGTTCACCCAATTTTGTGTCTGTGGCATTTATGTATCCGGTGGTAATACTGGAAAACAAAGTGCTTAGGGCCACGGTCAAGACTCATAAAGTAGATGTGTTCAAGAATCAACATACTGAACTAGGAGAATCAATT
>NC_029786.2:62243128-62246170 GCF_000816755.2 Arachis ipaensis
AGGTGTGGAGCTCTGCTGTTCCTCATGAATTAATGCAAAGTACTACTGTTTTTCTATTCAATTCAACTTATTCTGCTTCTAAGATATTCATACGCACTTCAACATGAATGTGATGAATGTGACAATCATCATCATTCTCCCACGAACGCGTGCCTGACAACCACTTCCATTCCACCTTAGATTGGATGATTATCTCTTGGATCTCTTTATCAGAATCTTCGTGGTATAAGCTAGATTGATGGCAGCATTCATGAGAATTCGGAAAGTCTAAACCTTGTCTGTGGTATTCCGAGTAGGATTCTGGGATTGAATGACTGTGACGAACTTCAAACTCGCGAGTGCTGGGCGTAGTGACAGACACAAAAGGAGGGTGAATCCTATTCCAGTCTGATCGAGAACCTCAGATGATTAGCCGTGCTGTGACAGAGCATTTGGACCATTTTCACAAGAGGATGGGATGTAGCCATTGACAACGGTGATGCCCTTATATAAAGCTTTCCATGGAAAGGAGTAGGACTGATTGGATGAAGACAGCAGGAAAGCAGAAGTTCAGAAGAACGAAAGCATCTCTATACGCTTATCTGAAATTCCCACCAATGAATTACATAAGTGTTTCTATCTCTATTTTCTGTTTATTTATTATTATTATTCGAAAATACTATAACCATTTGATATCCGCCTGACTGAGATTTACAAGATGACCATAGCTTGCTTCATACCAACAATCTCCATGGGATCGACCCTTACTCACGTAAGGTTTATTACTTGGACGACACAGTGCACTTGCTGGTTAGTTGTGCGAAGTTGTGAAGTTATGCTTGGACCATGGTATTGCGCACCAGTTATTGGCGCCATTGCCAGGGAATCAATTTCGAACAACAATTCACAACCTGAGATCACAATTTCGCATACCAGCCGTCGAGAGGGAAGTCGTCCAGTCGTACAGAGGGAGAGAGAGAGAGCACGAGGAGCAGAGGAGAGGAGGCAGACCTGCGCCCAGCCACCGCCACTTCTGCCATTAAGAAACCCCGCTGCCGTCGCCGAGAAACACTGTCGGTATGTTTTTAAGTATTGGGTTTCATTTCTCTTGTGTTTTCGAAAATGTTACAATCGCTGCATGCTGGTTTCAGTCACCGTTGCCGGAGTTGGGTCGCCACTGCCACTTGAAGTGGCTGCCGGGTGTAACACCCTACCACACAAAGCTTTACGCTTAAGTCATAAAACAGAGGTGATGTGGTATTACGACCTCTAAAATAAAATAAGTACATATAATAGCAGAAGAGTTATAATATGCTAGGAGCCTTGAAGGATAGGGAAAATAAAAATCGCGAGATAAAAGCGCAACGCTCAAGGAACGAGTTAACTTGCATGCTAAGAAAACTGTAACTGTCAAACATAAGATAACAGAAGTAGGAATAGAGTGCCAAAGATACAAAATAACAAGCTCCTAACTCAGCCTGCGAAGTCAAGACTGGCCGGAGAATATTTACACATATATACATACATATCCAAAACCCAAAAGTACATACACACAATCCTGCCTCTCCATAAACCTCTAAGAGAATCAAAAAGGACAAGTTATGCGGAGAGAAAGCTAAGTACATATATATACATCACTGTACAACAAAACTATACAACAACACTATCCAGTAACCCCTCCGCTTTAAGAGTCCAGACGCCTAACGAGATGGCTCCCGACCTGCATCTGAAAAACAACAACATAGTATGGAATGAGAACCGGAGGTTCTCAGTATGGTAAAGGTGCCACACACATAATATATAAGGTCCTGGGAATGCCAGAGGCAATCCTAGAACGCCGACACTCAGATTGTAGAGCTTAAAGTATTAAACAGAAGCCATAAAAGGTGGTTTCTGTTCAACTGCTGGTAATACCTTACGTAACGCTTCACTATCTTGATGAGCCTTCAGAAGTTCTGATTTAAAATCACTAGAAATTTGCAACTGACTCAAACACAGGATTCCAGATTCTTCTCTAACTCCCAAATTCAAACCTTGGAATGCCTTCAGTAACTCTTCCTCCCGTAGCATCATCCAAGCTGCATATAAAGACTTCCGACTCAAAGCGTCCGCTACAACATTCGCTTTTCCTGGATGATAATTCAATTCAAAATCATAATCTTTCAGAAGTTCCATCCATCTCCTCTGACGCATATTCAATTCTTTCTGATCAAAAAGATACTTCAAACTCTTATGGTCTGAGAAAACATGAAACTTAACACCATAGAGGTAGTGCCTCCAAATCTTTAAAGCAAACACAACAGCAGCAAGTTCTAAATCATGTGTCGGGTAGTTCATCTCATGCGGCCTTAACTGCCGTGAGGCGTATGTGACAAACCCCAATTTGACGGTTTATCTTGTATTGAATTTAGGGGATTTTATCATCTTTTACCCACATCTATTCAATGAAATAGCATGGTTTTGTATATTCTCCTTTAATTGTGCTTAAGAGTGAAAACATGCTTTTTAGGACTCAAAATAGCTAAATTTAATTCACCTTGATTCTATTAGATGCCTTGATATGTTTGTTAAGTGATTTAAGGTTTAGGAGGCAAAGATTGGATCAAGGGAATGAAGAAAGAAAGCATGAAAAGTTGGAGAACTCATGAAGAAATGAAAGAACCGGAAAGCTGTCAAGCCGACCTCTTTGCACTTAAACGACCATAACTTGAGCTACAGAGGTCCAAATGATGCGGTTCTAGTTGGGTTGGAAAGCTAACATCCGAGGCTTCGAAACGATATAAGATTTTCCATAGTTGCTACACGTATGGTGGCGCGCACGCGCAAAGTATGCACACGCGCCGTTGCTGCCACCTAGTTCACTTAAAGCAAAACGTGGCCAGCGAATTCTGAAGCCTTGTGGGCCCAATCCAACTCATTTCTGATGCTATTTAACCCAAGGAGTGAAGAGGGAAACATGTGTTAGTTACCAATTAGTTTAGTTTAGCTTTGTAGTTAGTTTCTAGAGAGAGAAGCTCTCACTTCTCTCTAGAATTAGGATTAGGATTAGGTTTAGTTCTTAGA
>NC_029786.2:62247286-62248470 GCF_000816755.2 Arachis ipaensis
ATGAACTAAACTTAAAACATGCTCATTTTCTTAATAACTCAAAATCAAACCATATAACCTTTAAATCTAAATCTTTTTAAATAATCATATAAACAAAATCTCTAATTTTTATAAGATTTCGGCAGCATCTCCTCTAAAACTCAGACTTTGCCACCCTGTTCGGGTCCAAACCTGTATTCTTTTCAATTCAACATACCATTTCTCATCATCATAACAACCACCACAATAAATCTACCTCAAATCAACAATTTCACTTGGATTGGTTCTGGTTCTAGAACATGACTTGCATCAGGAGTATACTTCCGAAGCTGTGATACATGAAATACATCGTGAAAATTCGAAAGGTATGGCGGTAAGGCAATTCTATAAGCCACTGGTCCAATTCTTTTCAGAATCTCAAACGGTCCAATATAACAGGGATTCAGTTTCTTGGTCTTAATAGCTCTTCCCACTCCAGTGGTTGGTGTTACTTTCAGAAAAACATGTTCTCCTTCCTCAAATTCCAAAGGCTTTCGCCTCTGATCAGCATAACTTTTCTGGCGGCTCTGGGCTATAAGCATTCGATTACGAATTTTCTTTATCTGCTCAGTCGTTTCAGCTATCATCTCAGGCCCTAATAAACTCTTTTCTCCAGTTTCATACCAACACAACGGAGACTGACATTTCCTGCCATACAGAGCCTCATATGGAGCCATTCCGATGCTCGCATGATAGCTATTATTATAAGCAAATTCTATTAATGGCATATACCGATCCCAACTCGCAGGCTGGTCTAAAACACAAGCCCTTAACATATCCTCCAAGGTCTGAATAGTTCTTTCTGACTGACCATCTGTCTGAGGGTGATACGCAGTACTCAAGCTTAACTGAGTCCCAAATGCACGCTGAAAAGCTCCCCAGAACCTTGATGTGAAACGAGGATTCTATCAGATATGATAGTAGAAGGCACGCCATGCAACCTGACAATCTCTTTAATATACATTCGAGCCAATTCCTCCATTGTGCAGCTTATTCGGATAGGAAGAAAGTGAGCTGATTTTGTTAGTCGATCCACAACCACCCAAATAGCGTCACAACCAGATCGGGTTCTAGGCAAACCTATCATAAAATCCATTGCGATACTCTCCCATTTCCATTGTGGAATCTCCAAAGGCTGAAGGGTCCCTGATGGTCTCTGATGCTCA
>NC_029786.2:62255104-62255495 GCF_000816755.2 Arachis ipaensis
CTACCAAGAAGAACCACCTTCCTACTATGAACCCTTCCCCCAAATTGATGAACCCTTCCATCCACCCCAACCTCCAATGGAGAACATCCTTGGTGTTCTTGTTCAAGGGCAAGAAGAGATGAAAAAGGATGTGCAAAATTTCATGGCCACCTTAGATACGGTAACAAATCAATTAGCCTCCCAATGCTTGAACACTCAAGGAACTCCCATGGCTACATGTGGAGAATCAAATGAAGAATATAGCATGAAGGAGAGATTGGAAACTCCGGTGGGAAATGAGGGAAGTTGCTTTGTATTGGAACAATTGGAGGAAGCTATGATTATTGAAGAAAGGGAAGAATTGGTTGAAGACTTAGGAGATGCGGAGCCTCCATGGGAATCTAGAATTGAA
>NC_029786.2:62256077-62265456 GCF_000816755.2 Arachis ipaensis
AAGCTTGTGAAGAACTCCATCAAGACTTGGCTCAATCCATGAAGAATCTTGGGGCACAATGGAGAACCAAGCATTGGTGGGAGTTCCAAGATGAATACAAGCACAAGCCACCTTGAGAGGAGCTCCCCATAAGTCCAACTTAAGGACAATAAACAAAAGTGCTAGGTGGGAGACAACCCACCATGGTAAAATCCTTTCATTTTCTCTTTTGTATATATTGGTAGAATTAGTTTAATTTCATGTTTTGTTAGTTGAGTATGTTTGGTAGTTTAAGTATGTTAAATAAGGTTTTATGGTGTTTTGGTAGCTGTTTGGAGGTTTGGAATGCTTGGATTGGTGCAAAGACATAGAAAAAATTTTTGAAAAACAGCGCACCTTCCACGCGTACGCGTACATGGCGCGTACGCGCACTTCCAGCATTTTCGACCATCCACGCGCGCGCGCCATGCGTGCGTACACGTGGATTGAGAAGTTCCAACCTCCATACATTTTCCAGAGAGTTGTGCCTGCGCCGCGCCAACGTTGTGCCTCTGGCACAAACCCCACTCGCGCACACGCGCACATGACGCGTACGCGACGCGTATGCGTCACTCTCGGAATAAGCCATCTGCGCGCGCGCGCCATGTGTGCGTACGCGCGGATTTCCTTCCTTCACCACATTTCTTTTCCTCTCCTCTTTCTATTTCTTTCCTTTTCCTTTCTTCTTCCCTCCTTCTACCCCTCATCCAACACTTCCAAACACCTTGGATAACCATTTATTTTAGTTAACAAATTAGTTAGTTAGTTAGTTGATTAGTTAGTTTTAGTTTAGCTTTCATTTTATTTTCTCTCTTTTCATCATAAGTGTTGGAGTATTGACTTTGTTTACTATATATTGCTATATCCCTTATTGCCTAAATGCTATTTTCGCATGAATGTTTTTTAGATGATCTTTGTTGGATTCTATGATTGAGGCTATATTTTGTTACTTGGTTTTGAGTTCTTCATGCGTACCTTTTGAAAAATACCAAGTGATGAGAATTGTCTTCGAGCTTATAACTCTTTTGAATTGCATGTTGTAGCTAGCCATCATGTGATTTGGATCCTTTTCCCTCGATTAGGCAATCTCTTGATGGATGATGTTGTGCATTTACCTTAATACATTGTATTTCATGATTATATCCATCCATATGTTTGACTTGAATGCTTTCATGCTTCTCTAATGCTTGTCTTACCTTACAAGCTTACTTAAAGCATCTCAAGCACACTAGGATAAATGAAGTGCATGCTTCTTTTGTGACATAGCTTTTATGCTAATGTGTATTCTAAACCACACAATTTAGAATTCACACACCGAATATTTCTTAATGTCACACTAATTCACTCACCTCATTCTAGTGATTTACCTCATTCCGACAATGTATGCTTCCTTGCTTTTATATCTTCTCATCTTATGGTAAAACCTTATGCATTGATGCTCTTGTATATAGAAAGAAAAAAAAATGAGAAAAACAAAAGAACAAAAGAAAAAGAAAAATAATATGGAAAAGAAAAGAAAAAAAAAAGAAAAAAAAGAAGAAAAAAAATAATAATAATAAAAAGGGGACAAAATGCCCCAAAGCAAGGTCCAATAAAATCAATGCATAAGTGTTGTGAAATGAAAAGGGTTGCATGAGTATGTGAAAAAGTGAGTAGAATGGGTAGTTAGAGTAGAATTTAATTGTATAGGTTATTATATGGGTTAAGTGGAAAGTTTAAGCTTATCAAAGATTCAAATTCCAAGCTCTCTTAACCAAATATGCATCCTACTTTGACCCTAACCCCATTACAACCTATGAAAAGACCTCATGATATATGTATGCATGCATGAAATGTATGTCGATTGTTAGAAGAAAAACAAATCTTATAAAGCATGATTAGGAGAGAATTGAGAGAATCAACCCTAAACACTTGAGCGAATAGAGTGCAAATACATCCGGTGAGGGTTTGATGCTCAATTACATGTTTTCACCTATGATCATCTCTTTTCATGCAAGTTTGTAAAAATATTTAATAACTCAATTCAATTGTGGATTAGACTTGCTAGTCCTTAGCCCTTGTGCATATATGTTTCTTGGGAATTGATTTATTTTGACCAAGCACTTGCATTCATTTAGATAGTTGCATATAGGTAGATTGCATTTAATTAGTTTCCATTGAATAAATGCCATACCCTTACTTCATTCTTGGCTTAAGCATGAGGACATGCTTGGTTTAAGTGTGGGGAGTTGACAAACCCCAATTTGACGGTTTATCTTGTATTGAATTTAGGAGATTTTATCACCTTTTACCCACATCTATTCAATGAAATAGCATGGTTTTGTATATTCTCCTTTAATTGTGCTTAAGAGTGAAAACATGCTTTTTAGGACTCAAAATAGCTAAATTTAATTCACCTTGATTCTATTAGATGCCTTGATATGTTTGTTAAGTGATTTAAGGTTTAGGAGGCAAAGATTGGATCAAGGGAATGAAGAAAGAAAGCATGAAAAGTTGGAGAACTCATGAAGAAATGAAAGAACCGGAAAGCTATCAAGCCGACCTCTTTGCACTTAAACGACCATAACTTGAGCTACAGAGATCCAAATGATGCGGTTCTAGTTGGGTTGGAAAGCTAACATCCGAGGCTTCGAAACGATATAAGATTTGCCATAGTTGCTACACGTATGTTGGCGCGCATGCACAAAGTACGCGCACGCGCCGTTGCTGCCACCTAGTTCACTTAAAGCAAAACGTGGCCAGCGAATTTTGAAGCCTTGTGGGCCCAATCCAACTCATTTCTGATGCTATTTAACCCAAGGAGTGAAGAGGGAAACATGTGTTAGTTACCAATTAGCTTAGTTTAGTAGTTAGAGTTAGTTTCTAGAGAGAGAAGCTCTCACATCTCTCTAGAATTAGGATTAGGTTTAGTTCTTAGATCTAGATTTTAATTCATCTTCTTCTACTTCTATCTTCTCAATTCCTTGTTGTTACATTCATTCTTCTTTCATCCTTTTGTTGTAATTTCCTTTATGTTGTTCTTGCATTTTGTTATAGATCTACTTTTGTTCCTTCCTTTCTCTTTCAATTCAATTCAAGGTAAATCATAATAATTGTGTTCATTTGATTTGTTGTTGTTTAATTCCTTGCAAATTGAGTAGTGTAGATTTACTTTTCTTGCAATTTTACTATGCTTTCCTTTTATGCCTTCCAAGTGTTTGATGAAATGCTTGGTTTGGTTTTAGAGTAGAATTTTATGTTCTTGGCTTGGAAAGGTAACTTAGGAACTCTTGAGTTACTAATGTCCAAGTAATTGATGATTATCTGATTACCCAGTGCCTCAACTGTTGCCTGCATAGCTGCAGCCATATTTCCCAAGGCAGCCATAAAGTCTACTGGATCAGTCCCTGTGGGTACAGGAGTAACGGTGCTTGTCCTACCTCTACCTCGCCCGCGACCGCGTCCGCGAGTCGACATCTGATCCCTATACACACCAAACAAGTGATATTAAGTTGATCAGTCTCAATATCGCAGGTCTAATGCTTTAAGTTCCAAATGCATGCTCACAAACGTTTATGCCATATATATCAATCAGATATCCTAATAGCACATAAACACATATACAGAGAATGCACAGAAGCACAATCAGTCCGTCTTTCAGGCTCTATAGGAACGAACTGCTCTGATACCATTAATGTAACACCCTACCACACAAAGCTTTACGCTTAAGTCATAAAACAGAGGTGATGTGGTATTACGACCTCTAAAATAAAATAAGTACATATAATAGCAGAAGAGTTATAATATGCTAGGAGCCTTGAAGGATAGGGAAAATAAAAATCGCGAGATAAAAGCGCAACGCTCAAGGAACGAGTTAACTTGCATGCTAAGAAAACTATAACTGTCAAACATAAGATAATAGAAGTAGGAATAGAGTGCCAAAGATACAAAATAACAAGCTCCTAACTCAGCCTGCGAAGTCAAGACTGGCCGGAGAATATTTACACATATATACATACATATCCAAAATCCAAAAGTACATACACACAATCCTGCCTCTCCATAAACCTCTAAGAGAATCAAAAAGAACAAGTTATGCGGAGAGAAAGCTAAGTACATATATATACATCACTGTACAACAAAACTATACAACAACACTATCCAGTAACTGATGATTGGATTTTTGATGGTTTAGAATTTCACAAATGAATTCTCGTTGCAAGTATAGTTCCTAAACCAAACAATAATCCTTTCATACAAAAAGTTGTTTGTCACTAGTACAAACCCCTAAAATTTATAAACCGAAGTATTGGACCTCGGGTCGTTCTCCCTAGGAATTACAATGAAGTGTCTTGTTATTGGTTATGAGTTATTTTGGGGTTTTGGATAAGGAGCATAAAAAGTAAATGGCAATGAAAATAAACTAAAAACTATAAAAGGCTCTTGGAAAGGTGAAAGGTCTAGAAGTCCTATCCTAGTTATCCTTCTCAATTGTGATGAGAATTGTTCATTGCTACCACTTAGTTAACCCTTACTAATTAAAGGAAAGTCAAGTGGATGAATTGACTTGAGCCAAAAGGTTATCAAAATACTCTGAATTCAATGCAAAACAAACCGTCAAATTGGGGTTTGTCAACCTCCCCACACTTAAGCCTTAGCATGTCCTCATGCTAAAATAAGAAGGAACTAAGGGTTATGACATTTATTGAATGCAACTAAACTATATGAGTCCTATCTAAATGCAACTATCTAAAGCAATTGGAAATGCTTAGTTCAAACAAATCAATTCCCAAGAGAGCCTCTGTAAGCACAAGAGCTAGGTAATAAGGACTAAGTCCAAACCACAATTGTATTGAATTGTCAAAAGAGTTCAAGCTTGCAAAATTATGGATAATATGGGTGAACACATGTGATTGAACTTTTGAACCCTCACCGGATGTGTATCCGCTCTATTCACTCGAGTGTTTAAGGGTCAATTCACTCAATTCCTTTCTAATCATGTTTTCCAAAATTTGATTTTCTTCTAACAATCAACATTCATTCAATGCATGCATACATTCATCATGAGGTCTTTCATTTAGGTTGTAATGGGGTTAGGGTCAAGGTAGGATCATTTATGGTCAAGTGGACTAGGATTTGAATCTTTGATTAGCATAGACTTTCCCACCTAACCTATTTAATGACCTATACAAATGCAAGCTTATAGGCTCAAAGTTGGCTAACAATGGAGAGTAAAAGGTTGGCTATTTGGGTGAGTGGCTAATGAAAGAATGGCCTCAATCATATAAATGCACAAACACAAGAAATAAACGGATATATAGAATCAAGCAAATCAAGGATCACAATCATGGAAAGAGAACAATTTCACACAAGAATGGAAAATAAGTGGTTATAAAATGTAACCACATCAATAGGCTCAAGTCTCACAAGCTTGTGTTCTCAATTCAATACATGCTTTACAAGGTATGAAATTCAAGCAAGTTTCAAAAATTCTCTTTCAATCAATTGGGTTAATGCCCTATATTTAAACTTCTTGAAAAATCTCAATGTTTGACTAAGCATTGTTGTGATTGAAAAGTTCAAAAATTTTCTTAGTTCACCCTTTCCTTTTTCACTTAAAACTAATATGTTATGCAAAAAGGGTGACTAAATTTCACTTAAAACATGATTTCTAATCACAACCGCAAACTAAAAACAAAGATAAACAAAATGTATAAAGAAGAATCCAACTAAAAGTACGGAATCTATCATCCAAAAGATCTAAAAATATCCAAAAGCATCAAAATATCTAAAATCCAAAATAAGCAATAAAAGTATCCAAAGCAAACTAGAAATGGCATCAAAATATATACAAAGATGTGCAAAATAGGATAACTAGGCCGAAAAGTTCACCGGTTCCCAAATAATGCTACCGGTGCCCTCCCCACACTTAAAACCGAGCATCGTCCTCGATGCTAAACCAGAGGGTCAGTGGGAGGTACAACGATAGGCTCTGGCTCTGACTGTGGCTGTGGGACCGGCTGAGTCTCCTGTGTCTGAGGTGGCTCGGTAGTGTCAGGGGCATCCTACTGAACCGGCGCCTCCGCGTCCTCCTCCTGATGATCCAGCTCATCGGAGGTCGGAGAATCGGGAAGCGGAGGTAGCTCAGCGCCCAGAGAGATAAGTGCCTGGTCCATCCGATCCAAACGGCGTCTGACATGGTGTCGCTCTCGCTCTAAGAACCGGAAGAGACGCTGGACCAGGAGATAGGTAAGCTCAGGTGCTGTTGGGGGGCCTGTAGATGGTGAAGGAGTTGCGGGTGTAGAAGATGATGGGCCAGCTGCAGGGGCAGGTGGTGAAGGTGTCCCTATGACAGCTCTAGCCCGAGAGCGGCGTCTAGCAGGCGGCTTCTCGTGCACCCAAACACCCCAGGGGATAGTAACCTCCCTGTCATCTGCATCAGCTGGTGGTGGTCGCACATCATCATCTGACTACGGGACATCAGCTAAGGCTGCCATACTCGTGACCAATGTAGGAAATGGAAGTAGGCCACGAATATGCGCCCGCCACATGCACTGTCGGATAAGTCTAGGGAAGGAGACATCCTTTCCCTCCATAACACACCCGATCAGCAGAAGCATCTCCATGGGGACCTCAGAAAAATGGGTGGTAGGCAGGACGTAGTGGGCGAAGATCATCTGCCAAGTCCTGGCCTCCCTAGTCAAATGAGTGAATAACATCCCCTTTGGCTTGGTGTTGCCCGCATCCATAACCCATGAAGCATCCGGTATCCCAATCACGCGCCGAAGCGCCTCATAATCAAAAGTCATGGTATGGATGGCTATCTCAGCCTGATGATGGGCACACTGGTCATGCGGAATGTGTCGGCAATGTAATGCCTCCCCAATGGCAGTCTCGGTGACCAGAATCTCTCTACCCCGCACCTGAACTGAATCCAAGGTCGGACGGAAGAAGTTGCAGTAGAATTCCTTCACCCAAGATATATTTATGTCACCCAAATCCCGGTCAACAAAGTCAATACCTAACTCGAGGATCCGACCGGTAATGCGTCGTCTCACATCATTAGGTAGGAGCAATTTCTTCTCAATATTTAGCTTCGTTGTTCGATATCTAGAGAACCGAAGCTCACAGTAGAGATTGGGGAATTTGTCTGGATTGGTAGAAGGCAACAGCTGATTCTCTTTATCCTCGTCATGCAATGGATTTTTAGCATAGTTCTTGTAGATGGAAGGAATGGAGGGGGTAGAGTGTTTTCTCTTCTTAGAGGCGGTGGCTATGGCTTTGCCTTTATCCGACATCCTGAAAAATGTGATAGAATATGTAAAACATTTAGCATGTAGCAAAAAAAAAAAACATGGTCAGGTCATCAATGACAAAGAACAATCATGATGTTGCAATGAATATGCAAAAGTGAACAAGTAAACCAAAAAAATGCAAGCTTCATTAAAGTCAACAACTCATATTCACAAGGCAATAATATCATCATATAGTTGAAGGAATTTGTTAAAGATGGTTAAAGGTAAGTGGAGGTGGAATGGTTAAAGAAGTTAGTAAGTTAGAAAAGTAGGTGAGTGATATGATGATATTTATGCGTAATGAAAAGAGAAGTTGTGGTTTATGTTCACCATGAATGTGCAAATCCGGGAAGTCAAAAAGGAAACGGAAATTTTGCCCAAAACTGAAGTAAAGATCAAAATGAAACTAATTTCCTTGAAAATCGGGCAGCATTCCGGCTTAAAATTGGACGTTCCCGGATAGCAAAATAGCACAATTAGCACAAGAATAACATCAATCACGCACAGCAGCAAACAGATATTATTTGCTACACATATTGCATGGAATATCAACCCAAAACCAACATACCGTACCCAAGGAAACAAGCAGCAGATATGCACATACGGAGTAATTATCAGGCCTAGAATCCTCTATCCAGCCCTAGCTACCTAACAGCAAGTATATCTATCTAACCTAACATACAAAATTTGAATTTAGCTAACTAACATGCAATTCCAGGAACTAACATGATTGAACAAATGAAAAGGAAAAAATAGAAAAGAATTAACAGAAATGGAGCAGGAACCTGGGGGCAGAAGGGAACTAAGAATGGAAAGGGAATTCGGGAGCAGGGGGCCACAGAATCAGAAATTGCGCCGCCGTCAACGGTGGCGGTTATGGCAGAGGAGCGGCGGCGAGAGTTGCTGCGGCGGCGGAGATGGAATGGGTGGGTGAGAGAGAGAGAGAGGTTGAGGCCGAGTTGCCGGCGGTGATGATGGCGCGGCGGCGGAGATGGTGGCGCGGTGACGGTGAGAAACTGAGGGGAAAAGGGACGGTGAGAGGGAGAGGAGGTCAGAGGGAGAGAGAGGACGGGTGGGTGGTGGTGAAAAGGGAAAAGGAAGTGAATGGATGAGAGAGAGAGGATTTATGGTGAACGGTGGTGGTCGGCGGCCGTTACTGCGGCTGCGACGGCAGTTGGGGGTAGAAGAAGAAGAAGATGGAGGTTGGGGAAATGGGGTGCACGACTGCGCAGTGGGCATCGCGTACTAGGGTTATCCCTATTTTTGAATCGGCGCGCGCGCGCACCTTGCGCGTCCGCGTCGATTGAGAGAATGTGGACCCTACGCGTGCGCGTACAACGCGCTTAAGCGGGGATGAGCAGAAATAGGAAGGGACGCGTGCGCGGACCGTGCGCGCACGCGTGCATGGAGTTGGGCTAGGGGCTTAGAGTTGGCCCAACTCAGGCCTAACTCTCTGGAGACTGGCCTGGGAGTCGCGCACCACTAGATTTGCGCGCACGCGGCAAGTACGCGTCCGCGTGCATTGAGAGGAATGGAGAACCACGCGTGAGCGTACAGTGCGCGCTAACGTGGGATTGCATATTAGGCAGGGGCGCGTGCGCATACCTTGCGCGCACGCGTACATGAGATTGGGCCTGAGGCTTAGAATGGGCTTGAGGCACGCCTAACTCTCTGGTCCATGGCCTAGTTTGGTGGCACCACGCAAGGACGCGCGCGCGGCAAGTGCGCGTCCGCGTACATTGAGGAATAGCGAAATGGCGCGCTGGCGCAATGCATGCGCTCGCGCAGATCGGGTTGGGCCTGGGGCCTAGAGCTAGCCCAGAAATGGCTTAACTCTCTGGGGTTTGGCCCAATCATTTGCAGCAGCAAATCGGCGCGGACGCGGCAGGTGCGCGTCCGCGCGAACTTCCATGTTCTAATAGGTGGCGCGCACACATGTAGTGTGCGTCCGCGTGGGTCAGGTTGGGCTCAAGGCATAATGTTTGCCCAAGAGAGGCCCAACTCTCGGGAGTGTGGCTCGTGGTGCATCCGCACTGGGACGCGTACGCGTACGGTGTGCGCGCGCGTCCACGCCCTTTCTTCCTCTT
>NC_029786.2:62265795-62266179 GCF_000816755.2 Arachis ipaensis
CCATGCCAACATTTTCCTCTTGGTAGCTCTCTTTCTCATTGCTCACCAAGGGTATGGGAGGTTGTGCACACTCTTTTATACTTTCAATTCCATGTCCAATGGGAGAGGATTCCATTGTAGAGAGAAATTCATTCATGATTGAATCCATCTCTTGATAAGCCTCTTCCAAGTCTCCAACGATGATATGCCTTGGGGGTTGCGCCCCTTCTTCAACTTCAATATCAAGCTCCTTGGAAGAGTGCTCCACGAGACTACATTCCCTTGGACTTTCAACATCTCCTAAATCTTCAACCACTTCTTCCTTTTCTTCAATGATTATAGGCTTCTCCAATTGTTCCAACACAAAATTTGACTCCTCCTTTTCCACCGAATTTTCCAATTTCT
>NC_029786.2:62266186-62267231 GCF_000816755.2 Arachis ipaensis
TCTCCACTTGTATGCTTCCTTCCTTGCTTCCTTTGATCCATGCCTAGCCTATTTCAATCCTGGAATTACTAGCAAACACATCAAGGCATCTTATAGAATCAAAGAAGAACTAGAATTCATCAAAATAAGGCTTAGAAAGCATGTTTTTACACTTAAGCACGTATATGGGAGAGATAACAAAATCATGCTAATTCCTAGGCTAAATATGACAAAAGGTTATCAAAATACTCTGAATTCAATGCAAAACAAACCGTCAAATTGGGGTTTGTCAGTAACCCCTCCGCTTTAAGAGTCCAGACGCCTAACGAGATGGCTCCCGACCTGCATCTGAAAAACAACAACATAGTATGCACGTTGTTCATACGTGAAAATGAGGAAGAAAGGGCTTTCGGCTCATTTAAAGTGTTGGTCCGGTTGGACCGACGGTCCGGTTTGGATCCGGTTCAACCGGTTCGGCCTATTTGGTCCAATCTTGGACCGATTTCTTTGAAATTAGTGTCAAAATTCTCGTTTCGATGAGCTCTACCCTATTTTGATATAATATTCGCATTTCTAATCCTCCTTATTAAAAAAATAATTTATTAACTAATTATCTACTAACTTAACCGGGGTTTACATCCTACCCACCTAATAAAGAATTTTGCCCTCAAAATTCAAATATAGTTACCTGAAAAGAGATGTGGATAGTCCTTTCGCATATCTGATTCGAGTTCCCAGGTATGTTCCTCGATACCAGCTCGTCTCCAAATTATTTTTACCAATGATACTTCCTTCCCGCATAATCGTTTAATATTAGTATCATCAATTCTCACTGGAATTACTCGAAGTGTTAGATCTTCTCTTACTTGGGCTGGTTCCGATTCTAGAACATGACTTGCGTCAGGAGTATACTTCTGAAGCTGTGACGCATGAAACACATCGTGCAAATTCGAAAAATACGGCGGTAAGGCAATTCTATAAGCCACTGGCCCAATTCTCTTCAGGATCTCAAACGGTCCAATATAACGGGGATTCAGTTTCTTGGTCTTAATAGCTCTTCCCACTC
>NC_029786.2:62267792-62274228 GCF_000816755.2 Arachis ipaensis
GGCTAGGGGCATTGAAGCGGCAAGCTCGAGGCTAGCGGCGTGGCAAACGCCGGTGCGCAAGTGGCGCAGCTCGAGATGTAAAGATGGCCTTGTTAAAGTATCCATTGAACGATAAAGTGAGAGTCGAAGTAGAAGGGGGTTAAAAGCTTAAAATTCACCCTTATAACTTAAAGAAACTAAAGACTACAAAATCCTAGGTTAATCGAACTCTCTTTGCAAGTGAGAACGAATACACTTCGAACCCATTCCACTAAGATTACCGTAAGGTTTCGGGAGCTTTCATTCTCCCTGGAGCTTTCACGTTGTTCATACGTGAAAATGAGGAAGAAAGGGCTTTCGGCTCATTTAAAGTGTTGGTCCGGTTGGACCGACGGCCCGGTTTGGGTCCGGTTCAACCGGTTCGGCCTATTTGGTCCAATCTTGGACCGATTTCTTCGAAATTAGTGTCAAAATTCTCGTTTCGATGAGCTCTACCCTATTTTGATATAATATTCGCATTTCTAATCCTTCTTATTAAAAAATAATTTATTAACTAATTATCTACTAATTTAACCGGGGTTTACACCGGGGCTGCCGCCAAACTAGTTTAGCTACCACCGCTATTTCGTTTTCTTAGTTCGGTAAGTATTTATGTTCCGAAAACTCTTGCGTTAGTATTCGGTTATGTTCGGTTATAAACGCTGAGGTTCTGGTAACACAGGGTCGTGTTCTGAGCTGCTGCACCGTTATTGCTGCCGTTCTGGTCATCGAGTATAGCACGGGTGTTGCCGAAGCCACTGTTGGGGCTGTCGCTGCTTGATTCAGTCATTCCTTCTTAGTTTCAGTAAGTGTTTTTGTTTTGAAAGCCCTTTAGTTACTGTTCTGTTATCGTACGCTGAGGTTTGTGGCGCAAATTGCTATAAGATTGAGTTTCAGTTGTTGTATGTCGCGATTAGAGTTGTTGTGGTTACTGCGAAAGTGGCTTGGAGCTGAGGTTGCGGTTGTCGGTGATTTTGGGTTGAGAGAGAAGGTTCCTGTGACGCGTTTGGGTTATGGTTTTGCGTATTGAGGTAGGGGCTTTTCTAAAAAGCTATTTTATATCTGGAATTGTTATAAATGGATACTGATGTACGAATTTTATACTTTTTAGTGATTGTATAAGTCTTATGTATTGCCTGGCTGGCTTGGATAAATATGAGTATATGTTTGATTGGATTATTGTTGGTTTGATTGGATTATTATTGGTTTTGATAAATGGATTATTACTGAAATATTTCTTTAAAGTTTTGGAAATGAGCTTAATCGGTTGATAATAATTTGATTTTGAAATGGTTTCCTTGAAATATGAAAATGAGATTACTGTTGGATTTAGCTTGCTTTTGAATTGATTTTGGATTTTGGACCGTTAAAAATGATTGTGGAACGGTTTAGTTGGGACCCGAACCGGGTGCCAAAGTCCAAGTTTTAGGTGAGGTGCTACCGAAATTTCTATAAAAATTCTAGACTTTGTTTGAAAAGTTATTTAGAAAGGTCTGGATATGAGAAATTATATTATTTGATTTATTAAGAAAATATTTATGTTTTTCGAACTAAACTTATTTAAGTAAACTATATGTCTTGAGTTCGATTTATTTAGAAATAATTATTTTACCATTTGAATCACTGAAGGAAAGTATTATGCTCTAATATTGGATTTAATATAAAAAAGACTTTTGCTTTTGGTTAGACTTAAAGGTTTCGTTCAGAGGAGCTTTTAGTGATTTTAAAGGAAATCGGACTTTGATTGAATAATTGCGTTTATGATATTTTGGAAGAAGTCAGAAAATTGGTTTTAAGGAGGAACCTGAAAGTGGTTTTAATTTAAATAAATCGGTTCCATTTCAAGTGAATTGACTTTGGATTGGGTTGGAACTTGTGACTTTATATGATTCGGTTTTATAATAAACTCTGTTTTTATTTGCTTAAACCAGGGATCTATGATTTTAAGAATTTCAATGAATTTTTAAGAAAATTGAGATAGGTTGTCCTTCCCTAAAGTCTTGAGACTCGGCTGAGAAATTTTATTATTGAATCCTATACTAGGATGAATGACTTTTGAATCCTTCAAAGGAGATTTTAATTTGGCCTAGTTTTGGAACTTTGGAATATGGGGTTGAGGGTGACTTTGTTTTGGAAAAGAGAAAGTTACATTTGAGGAAAAGTGGCTATGAGCCTGAAAAGATTTGTGAAATAGGGATTTTAAAGCCAAGACTGGAAAGAATTGATTTTCGATTTCAAAGTAAATTGAATGAGAAAAAGTGATTTATGGCTTGAATGATGATTTTATGAGTTTGATGATGTTGGATGGTAGAAGTGCTTATATGTTATAAGCCGGAATGACTGTATATGATAATGAATTATGGCTGATTGTGGAATATATTATGAGCCGGATGGCTGAGTATGAATATGAATGATTTTCAGCTGATAGAGTGATTGTTGCACTTCCAATTATCTGATATACGAGTTTTCCTGGATGACAGCAGTGGCTAGGCACCACGTGCTCCAAGTTGAGACTCGATACTCTGCTGACCCTATGTCATAAGTGTGGCCGGACACTGTGAAAGTTCCGGATGAGCTCGCCCCCGTGAATATACACCAGTGAGGGTGTTGGATGTGAATTATGATTATGATTGTGAATAACTCAAGTTGGGGATACACGACAGAGGGATAGTCCAATGGTTAGCTACCAGGACTTGTCGGGTTGGCTTTATAACCGATAGATGATATCATCAGCCACTAGGACAGGCATTCTTCATATGCATCTATGTGACATTGTTTGGGTGTGTATATTGTACTTGATTTGCCTTTGTGATTACTTGTGATTATCTGCTAGTTGTTCTACTTGCAGTAATTGTTTGTTTGTGCTTGAAGTTTCCTATTTGTGTTTGCGACTACGACTCTGTTGGAATGTGGTGATTGGTTGTTGTTTGGGCCTAGGGCCGTGGTTGATCATGAGTTGGGCCGAAGGCCATGTGTGGTTGATATTTCTGGTTTGAAAAAGTATGAAAAACTAATATGGCTCAGCATAGATAAACCTTTTGAAAGGCTTTCGAATTTTAAGAAATGAACAGTTTCTCTTTCAGAAAAGATTTCAGATCTTTCTTTTTATAGTAGACCTTTGTTTTTGAAAAGATACATAAGGCGGTTATTAATCATTGTAACGCTTTTATCTCGTGTATCCTATTATAGTAATTCTGCAACCCTATAGTGAGAACCCTTTTGAGGATGATGTTCTCACCCCCCTACAGATCTTCTCTTTTCAGGTTACAGACGACGAAGTTCAAAAGAGATTATTTATTTCCTGTCAGACGATATTGTTTGTATTGTTTTAGTATTTATATTTTTCCTCGCTTTTAATTTTGCAAGTCTTGTAAGAGGGATAGGATTATGATGAGATGTTTGTAACTTAATATGTATGTATATAGATATATATTTCCTGTGAGTATTGTAACTTATATTGTAAGTCTGGATGCTTGTTTTTTAAAAATCCAGTTCAAGTTTTAAACATGCTCATATTCTAGTATTAAATATTATAAGAGTCATCATAATACCTGAGCTATCAGAGTGGCGCAGCCGGAAGCGTGGCATTTTGATAGTTAGAGTGTTACACCCGGCGTTTGATCTAAACCAAAGGAGATTAATGACCGCTGACCCGGCGTTAATCATATACAGCCTGCCATGGAATGAATAAGTAGAAGTTGGAGTAGATGGTGAGAAAAGTTGATCCAGAAGGAAGAAGAATCTCCGAAGCCTCAACCATTCTCATACCATTGATTTCACACCTATCTAGTAACGTTTTAATTATTTATCTATTTTTATGTATTTTTCGTGACAAACTATATTTTCTATCTGCTTGACTAAGATCTACAAGATAGCCATTGCTTGTTCAAACCAACAATCTCCGTGGGATCGACCTTCACTCACCTGAGGTATTACTTGGATGACCCGGTGCACTTGCCGGTCTATCTGTGCGAATATTGTGGAGCCAGTTTCGCGCACCAAGTTTTTGGCGCCGTTGTCGGAGATTGTTCGGATTTGACAAACTACTGGATTATCTTGTTGCTTAGATTTAGTATATTTTACTTTTGTTTGAGTCTTTTGTTTTTTTTTTTTTCGAAAACACACTTGGATATCAACCCAATTAAAATCATGTTTGTCATCACCAAAAGTATTATTATTGTTTACTAAACTCAACAAAGGGGGATGAAGAGTACACGACATACACTCACTTTTTTACAATGTCTTAGGTTTTTAGCTTGAATTTTAAAGAGAGAAGTTCCAAGTTCTCTCTAGAATTCCTAGGATTCTTCATCAATTTCTCTCTAGTTTTTAGTTTCTAATCTTATTCTAGTTAGTTTGTTTTATATTTTCTTGTTCTACAACTTTACTTTTATTAGAATTCTCTTGTTATTCACTACCAGAATTTAGACATTTACTAACACTTTTTATCTAACACTTTTTAAAATGTTAGGTATACTAATAAAATTATACTTTTAGTAACATTTGTAAAATAAATGTTAGAAAATATAATTTTTATTTTTTTAAAAAAATAAAAATAAGATACAAACGTCACTAAAGGGTGTTCTCTTCATTTCCCCCAATTTCACGCATGTGAATGTCGTTCTCACTCCCACTCTCGAAGTTGTGAAACCACCTCTCACTCCTCCTCTTTGATCTCTTGCTCCGCCTCTTCGATCTCTCGTTCCACTTCTTTGATCTCACGGTTCGCGAATCGAAACCACAATCCGGTGTTCTCACTTTCACTCTAGCTCACGTTGTCTCGCCTCTGGTTCATCCTCTCGCGCCGCCGTCTTCTCGCCTACACCGCCGTCTTCTCGTCGGTTCCATCGTCTGCTCGTCCCATAGCCTGGTAAGTTCCAGTTCTCTTGTTTAGTTAGTTTCTTGCTCCTTCAATCTTCTTTAATCTTTACGTAATAATTAATTTGATGTATAATTATTAGTTGATTTAAGTTTTTAATTGCTTATTTAGTAGTTAGGTTTTGAATTTAGGTTTTCATTTACCAATCTCGAAATAGTTTATTTGCTTATTAAGTTGATAAAAATCATACATTATTAGATTTTTATATCCTCTGTTTTCTAGTTTCTTTTTCTTACTAAGCTTGGATTTTAATTTTTAATTTCTGTTTTGTTTAATATTGCCAATTGAAAAAATTCATATATTGATTCCAGATGAAATTGTTGTATAGAGAATAATTAAATTGATACAAAATAAGAAGATTTAAAAAAGATTTTATGATAACAATTTTAGTTCAAATGAAATCAGACATGTTTAATTCTTTCCTCAATGGAACTTTACCTCTTTCTATTACAAATTTGACTCAAGTTCATGAATTTGACGTGTCAAGAAATGACATAACAGGAATCTTAGATACTCTTTTGTTTTCTGATTCAAGTGATGATCCAAAAAGAGGCCTAATTAGTATTAGGAATCTTCTATTCCAAGATACCCACTTAAGTGGAACACTTCGTAATAAAATTGGTAACATTAAAAACTTGACTATTCTGGCTCTTGATGCTAACAATTTCTATGGACCTATTCCACCTTCTTTAGGAAATTGCACACATTTAAGTGTTCTTAGACTTAATGAGAATCAATTCTCAGGTACAATACCTCCTAGTATTGGCAAGTTAACTAACTTAACTGATGTGAGATTTTTTGCAAATTACTTGAATGGCACGGTACCTAGAGAACTCAGAAACTTGTCTTCTTTGGTTGTCCTGCATCTTGCTGAGAACAATTTCATTAGTGAGTTGCCACCTCAAGTGTGCAAAGTTGGAAAGCTTGTGAATTTCAGTGCTTCTTCTAACCGTTTCACCGGTCCAATTCCAGTTAGCCTTAAAAACTGTCCAAGTTTATACAGAGTTAGAATTAAATACAACATGCTTACAGGGTATGCTGATGAGGATTTTGGAGTGTATCCTAATCTAACATACATTGATTTCAGCTACAACAAGATTCGGGGTGAGATATCTTCGAGCAAAAAGACAAAGTTTTACATTTGTATTATGAGTTGGCATTATGGCCTCATCAAATGTAGTTGGCTTTATTTAGTGTGACAGGGCTCAAGTATTGTTATTGCTAACTAGTTGGTTATGTCTCCTGTTTTGAGCTAATATTCTTGACTTGTTTAACTCTAGGGCTGTAGCTGAATTTTTCAAAAGTCAAATTGCCCCAATTTTAAAGGACTCTGCTGAAGATCTCAGCTTGAATAAGATCTTGAAAGGAAAAACTAGAAGGATCTCTGCTTGCATGTTTTATAGCATATTGATGAGTTTTCAGAAATATTTTCAAATTTTACATAATAACCATAGTTATGCAATATGAATATGCAAGAAGATACTGATAATAACCTAAATCAAATTATGCTTTTGGAGAAGAGGTAGAAAAAAGCTGTGT